>NC_000071.6:43813284-44063284 GCF_000001635.26 Mus musculus
GTAATAGATATAAAAAAACTATATCTATGTTTTCCATCCCTCTCCACACCCACCCACCCAAGAATTGTGAATGTTTTGCTAACAATGCTTTGCATTCACAGTCCCCCCATTACCAACTCTGGTCTAACCTCTTTCCTTAGGGAATGGCTAACAGCCCAACCCTCTGCCAGGAGGCTGTGACCACTACATTGAAACATTATTTAGGCAAGGTACTCAATATGTATCATTATATGGATAATATCTCAATTCAAAACTTTCTACTCACAACAGGAAATTGCCCACCATACAGGGATTGCCCATGACCCTCAGAGACAAGGAATATTAAAAAGACCACGTCAAACCCTAAAAGCCCAGATTCTAAAACAAAAGCCAAATACCTATCCCCTAATGTAAATTAATGACAGCCCTGACTACCCTAAATATATTTAACATCTACCAGAGCTCCAAACACCCTCCTTCCTATCTCTCTCCATTGGCACACACCAGAAATAACCCAGAAACAATGGTGAAATCCCTTAGATGGAATTTGGAAGGGACCAAACCCCCTCCTTACAAACAAAAAGGGTTTGTTAGTGTTTTTCTACAGGACCAGCCTAGACCTATCCTCACCAACCAAGAAGATGGCCCGACTCTCAACTGACAGATCAAGGTCAGAGGAGGAGGAAGAGGCGGAGGAGATCCCACCTCTTAAAGGAACAACAAGATCTCCTGGAAGGACATTATGACCTGGTAGCGGCTGCCCAG
The DNA here is from genome assembly GCF_000001635.26 of Mus musculus. NCBI lineage: Eukaryota > Metazoa > Chordata > Mammalia > Rodentia > Muridae > Mus > Mus musculus. Next base: position 43,814,029 of record NC_000071.6, read on the forward strand.
GCCATGTGCCCTCCACAAGCCCCCCTCTCCTCTATTCTTATGGCTGTTTTTGTCCTTCTTCATACTAACTCTGCTACTGCTCAAGCCTCTCTCTAGCCTTCCTAGTACTCACTACTGGAGATTGTCCACCAGGAAGACCCACAACAAACACAACAAAATCATAGGAACCCAGGACTGCCCACTTCCCCCTACAACCCGATTCCATCTCCACTACGCCCCCACCCCCAGCTCTTTCCTCTGCTTTCCTTACTGAAACACAGGTGAATGCCTCCAGGAGGCCTCCACATATGGAGGATACAGATGTCGGAGCTGTAGAATGGAATCCACCGGCTGTGGTGGCACCATGCTCGCCAACCTTAAAACTCCTTTTCAGCTTTCCATCAGTAATCCCTGGGATGAATGTTGGTAGATGGGAGCCATGGGTAAGCTCTACCCTAATGGCTATGCCAAATATCCTGTAGCTGACCTACATGTCTCTTGATAGCTTGTCCCTGCCCCAAATCAGTCTTCATCCATGTTAATATTCATCAACAGGAAAATCAATCTCAGAAGGAGCTCCAAGCTACCCTTTCCTGGCAATGATACATCCAGTATGGCAGCTGACATCTGTCCCCTAACCACCCACCCTAACTCCTCCCAATGCTTTTCCTGTGCTTCTCTTTTCTGAATGGATTGGCAGCTGTTCCCATTAACATTTCTTTTCATGAACTCCCTGGATCCTTACCCACAGGAAAATCACAAGACATTCCTTCCTTTGATCTACCCTCTCCCTTTGCCTGGTAGGACTCTCCTCAAGACTCCATCCTACATGCATGTGTCCATTACCAAACCAATATGTGCTAAATCCCCCCTCACCCCTCGTGCTCTTTTCTGGTGCGGAGGCACTACAGGTTCCTGCATAAGCCTCCCTTTTCAAGGTTCCTACACCCCTGTATTGATTGTTCCCCAGGTTTATCTTTACAAACCTGAAGAACTCGCCTTACAGCTGGGAGGAGCTCAGAAGAAGAGAGAGATCTTCATCCCTCGGCTGGTCAGATTGGGGCTCTCTGTCTCACTAGGCATAGCAGGAACCACTGGAGCAGCCCTCGTCCAAACACACCTTCTGTTCAGTGACTTCCAAGACAAACTTGGCCAGTCAATGGCCTCCACTGCAGACACCCTTGAGTCCTTTCTATGCCAGATAATGTCCTTAGCAAGAGTTGCTCTTCAAAACCTGAGTCTCAGCCGGGCGTGGTGGTGCATGCCTTTAATCCCAGCACTCAGGAGGCAGAGGCAGGTGGGTTTCTGAGTTTGAGGCCAGCCTAGTCTACAAAGTGAGTTCCAGGACAGCCAGGGCTACACAGAGAAACCCTGTCTCAAAAAACAAAAACAAAAAACAAACAAACAGACAATCAAACAAAAACCCCGAGGACTTACTGACTGCTGAACAGAGAGGGACACGCATTTTGCTAGGGGGAGAAATGTTTCTTCTATGTCAATGAATCCGGGCTGGTAGAACAAGGCATACACATGCTCAAAGATCTTAGGGGAGATCCTCAGGCACACTATGCTACCCACACCCCTACCTTACGGTACTTACATCCCTTGGTAGCTTGACTTCTTCCCCTCCTTGGTCCCACACTAGCCATTGGAGCCCTGGCACCTTGACTTACCCGATTTCTAAAACTGCACATGAGTATCATTAAAAAGATCACTACTAATCAGGTTTTGTTTCGATGCCAAACCATTTCCAATACAGGAGACAGTTAATTCAATGACACTTCTCCTTTATATTACCAAAAAGGAGTTGTGGGGCAAGTTAAATGTGCCACCAGACAGAAGAACTGGTAAGGCTGAGTGAGCTCAGATTCCTGGAATCTCAGAGACTTGAGATCAGCAGGAGTCCAGCCACACCCTATCCATATTTGTACCTGCCTAACCATGACACCCCACTGAGAGAACCAGGCAGTCAGTCAGTCACATAGGCAACACTGACGTCCTTTCCCATGCAAATAGAGCATCACTCTATATCTCACACTGAGCCAATAGGAAACATCTACCCTTAAATCCCACCCCACCCATCAATGTTTATATAGTCTCTGATCACAAGGAATAAAGCACACAAGTTATTTGATGGAGGACTATCTGAGAGTGACTGTTTTTACTGAGCTGTAACACTTGGGGAAGAGTTCTCTCACCCGAAACATTTATCAATGACCTTGGACCTGCCTAACTGGCCAGACCCGTGTCTCTGCTGCCCCAGCTGCCCCAGCCACCCCTGCCTCTGGAGCTGGTGCGGCTGGTGGTAGCTGATGAGAGACCGAGAAACTCGACTACCTGCCCTGAGCCTGCCCAAACCTTCTTGTTTCTCTTCTAAGAGCTGTAACACTTTGGGTATTCCGGGCCAGACCAGAGCCTGGTGGAACATATTTGTGTCCCAATTCTCTTCGCTCTCTCGACAGACAGAGGACATCAACTATGACTTACAAATGAAAGTGAAGTCTGTGATTTCTAAAAGAATCAGTTGCAGACTCTAAGTGCATTTTTGGAACTGTTATTTAGGCTGCTTTTTATTAGTAGCAACTATGATATTTCAATTAAAATGGAAGAAATACTTTTAAAATGAGTCTTTTTTTTTTAAGACACACGTTTAAGTTCAACTTTTGGATCTGTGAGTGTTAATGCTGACAGTAATGGAGAATACTGTTCCTAATTTGGTAGCTTCAACTTCAGTTGAGTCACATTTCAGAAAGGAAAAAGTGAGCTTAAAGCATAATAATGAAGATTACTTAAAATATGGCTTTATCAAATGTGCAGAGCCCTTTGGAAATGAAAGACATCCAAGTATCGTTTGTAATAATATTCTTGCAAATAAAAGCTTAAAACCTTCCAAAATAAAGGGGTGCTCAGAAACTTAGAATGATGTAGTTAATGGTGAGACAATTGAATGTTTTCAAAGAAAGAAAAAAGACATAAAACTATCAACGTGGTTGTCCTTCTTTTGATAGGAAGGAGTCCTGAGTGTCTTACACAGATGGTGAAGGAATTGTCCCAGCTTATTTGATTCTGGTGTGGACAATTTCTAGTGATGAGTCAGCAGAGAAGCTGAAAATGAAACTTAGGAATAACACAGTAGCTCTTCTAATCTGTAGTATTGCAGAACCATTAGAAATGTTGCTTATTATTCAGTTATAACCCAGGATAGATTTTGCAATCCAGCATGATAAAAAATACCCATGAGGGGAGCCACACAACACTATTAAAGTTTATGTAAAATGTGTGTGTGGAGAAGATTTTATGGAAGATATTTTTGCTTTTTAAATTTAACCTCACATCTGAGTCTTTATATAATTTTAAAGAATTAGAAAAGCATATATATGGTCAATATCAAATAAGCTGGAAAGTTACAAATGATCACAAGAGATGGAGCAGCAAGTTCCACTGAGAACACAGAGGTGAGCTAACACTACGCTAGAAATGGCTAGCAACACACTTGCAGTTTCTGTGTCATCTGCTGAGTTGCTTTCCCGTCCAGAGAAATTCCACAGGTTGTCACAGAAGTATAGAAAGCGCAGTGAAAAGTTTCCCTTTGACAAGGAAGCCCACTGAGTAGCTGATCTCTTGAAACATTTGATTCAGATATTGGAATTACTCATACTGACCTGCTCTAGCACAACACAGTATGTTGGGTTTTCCCAAAAGAAAGTAGTTGGCGGGGCTTAGGAATTCAGGAAAGAAATTCACATTTTCCTCACAGGAAAAAAAAATCTCACTTAGGAAATTGTTTTTGAAAATGATCTTTGTGTAACAATCTTGGCATATTATAGTGATTGGTTTTTTGGGGGTTTTGGGGACTTTTGGGGTTGCTGTTTATTTACTTTTTTTGGCAATTTCTTTTTTAAAGAAAGATTTTTTTATTTACATTTCAAATATTATCCCCTTTCCTGGTTTCCCCTCTGAAAATTCCCTCTCCCCTCTCCCCTCCCCCTGCTCCCTAACCCTCTCACTCCCATTCCTGGTCCTGATATTCCCTTATACTGGGGCATAGAGCCTTCACTACCATGCAAGGCAATCATCACAGAACTCCAGAATATGAGTGTAAACATCTCTAATGGGTATTTTGGCTTCATTGGAGTTATCCTTTGGTCTTCAAAAATTCACATCCATCCTACATGATAAATTCCTTTACCTAACCTACCGTCCCCTACAATTATGAACTTATTTTAGTATCAATTCAAGTCCCCAAATCTCACATCTAAACTGCCTAAATTACAAAGGAGTGTAGCTCTGACCGTACTGTATTCTCAGACAAAGTTATCTGTGAGCACTTGGAAAACTAGAAAACAAGCCCTGTGCTCCAGAATCCATGGGGCAGGTGTAAGTGATGCCTGTGGACGATGTCCCTCACAAAGGAAGAAAAGGAAAGACAAAACAGGCACCAGTCAGTCACATCCAGAGTCCACCCAGACAAACTCCCTAAGAGTCAACTTAGGAATGGCATGTGATTCTTGTCTGTGCCCTTGTGCCTTCGGCTTTTCTCAAAGCCATCAATTTTCACTAAGGGTAGCACATGTCTCTCCTGGAAAGACTGTGTGAACCAGGACAGAATTTAAGTTTGCTTAGGGCTCACATGGTAACAGATTTCTATAGAGGTGTGTGTGTGTGTGTGTGTGTGTGTGTGCGCGCGCGCGCTTCAAATTCCCATTCCCTTTGGGGTCCCTCCACGAGGCGTCTTTTGCCAGGCAATGCCCTAAGTTTAATTTCTGTCGTAATGGAAGAGGAAAGAGGATGGGAGGTGGGCTGGCTTGGCATCTGGATGAGTCCTGCCAAAGCTCAGCTAAGGGGAACCGCCTCCTCAGTGGAAGAGGAACTGGGAGGAGTCCAAGAGGCCACGGGCTAGAGGAATCAAAGTCTTCTTGATGGCTGTCCAGGGAGGCCTGTTGTCTCTGTGGCTGTGGCTATGGCTGTCCTTGCTGACAGTGCTTCTGGGGGCAAGAGCGCGGTGGACAGGGGAGGGTACCACTCCTCACCTCCAGAGCATCTTCCTGGGCCGCTGCGCAGAGTACACCACGCTGCTGAGCCTGGGGTAAGTGCTAAGCCAGACAGTGAAAAGGCAGAAGGGTGGGGTGAGGTGAGGGCTTTGGAAAGTCAGGTGGAGGGACTAGCGGGACTCCATGCAGGTGATGTGTATGTAGGTGATTCTTAGGGACAAGATCCCCTGTGCAGGGGATTTCCAGACCCGGGAGGAAACTGCTAAGGCTGCCCCTGTGGGTGTAGAGGTGAGGAGAAAGCTGTAATGCGACACCAGTCTAGAGGTGAATTTGAGTGAAAGAGCCTTGCCTACTATCAACAACTGCCAGTTTGGGTATTTTGAGCACCACTTGGGAATTAGCTCCCCTTGTCCCATCTAGAGGATTCTGGTTCCCCCTACCTTGTGCACACTGTGTTTCCTATTGAAATAATTTCCTTCTCTGGATCTGCTTTTTTGTGTTGTTACACCACTCTTTCTCATGCCAGTTGTTTTTAATTGGGATGCAGCTCAATAAAATAAAATGAGAGAATAACATAAGAAGTCAGGTTGGTCATTGTCACCAAAGGTAGGACAACATGACCATTGCTATAGAACGTGATTTTGAAAGGCGTCCTGGACCTCAGGAGTGAAAACTGGCCCCAGAAGCCACTCTGACTCAGTAGAGGAAACTGCTCCCAACACTTGGCATCCACTCCTATCTTCCCAAGTCTTGCCTCCTGACTTGACCTCAGTGGGCCCAGAGACTCGCCCTCTAATGAACCTGAACAAGGAGCTCCACTCTTGTGTCTTAATGAATAGGCGAAAGCCAGAGGTGTGGTTCAGTGCTAGAACAGTTGACTACATGATACATGTGCAGTACCTCCACCACAGACAGAGGGGGGGGAAGGGGGAGGGGAGGGGAAGGGGGAGGGGGAGGGAGAGGGGGACGGAGAGGGAGGGGGGAGGGAGAGGGAGAAGGAGAGTTCTGAAAACCAGAAGTTTCCTGGTTTATTGACATTGAAATTGTCACTTTCTAGCATCACTTTTATCTGTGGCCTTGTCTGCTTCTGTCATAAGTCTGGAGGTGGGGATGGGGTAGGGGACTGCTTTCCTTAAACTGGAGAACTCTGTTTTGTTGTGTGCACAGAATGTGTGTGTGTGTGTGTGTGTGTGTGTGTGTGTGTGTGTGTGTATGTGTGTGTGTTGTGCCTGTGCCCACAGAGAGGAAGACAGCCTACTCTATCATTTTCTGTCTTAGTCTGGAAGCTAGAGTTAGGCTAGTGGCCAGCAAGTCCCAGTCATCTTCCTGTTTCCACCTAATACAATGCTGGGGTTAGAGGCACCGGCAGCCATATGGGCAGGGTTGGTGGGTGATGAACTCAGGTCCTCTTGCCTATGGCACAAGCGGCCTTACCCTCCGAACTGCGTCTCCAGTTCTGACCGGCACTTTTTTGTACAGGAACAAAAACTGCACAGCCATCTGGGAGGCCTTCAAGGGGGTGCTGGACAAGGACCCCTGCTCTGTGCTCCCCTCAGACTATGATCTCTTCATTAACCTCTCCAGGCACCCCATTCCTAGGGACAAGGTAAGGACAGATCCTTCAGCTATGGACCAAAGTGTCATTTTTACATCTATGCTGCCTTTTGTTTCTTCCTACGTCTTTGTTGAGGAAAAGCAGAAACATAATTCAAAAATTATGCTGGTCAATGAACTAAGCAAATAACGTATTGAAATCCTTCTGTTCCTGGTGTTGCTGCATTAAGGGTTAAGGGTCTGACATAAACAGCAGTTCTTGTAGCCCTTCCAGTCTACAAAGAGACTGGACTACTGAGGACCAGATGAGCCAGTGACCAAGAATGTTGTTGTACGTGCAGCGTGGAGACACTATTTATCCTGGAAGGTTCCAGGTATGCTGTGAAGAATTCGGTGTTTTGAAGCACTGTTCGCTCCAGGAAGGGCATTGTGCAATCGCATACCTTCCTAATCAGAGCTACGGAACAAGGCCTACGGCTTCTGGTCCTCCTTTTCCACAGCTAGAAACGGAGGCACACACGGAGAGACGGAATGCCTTAACAAAGATTACACATCTAGCATGCGATGGAGCCAGGCTTCAAGCCCTGGTCTTAATCATTCCTAATGCAAGGTTCTTAGCAATGATGCACACATTTTGTACTACAGGGGAGATATGTCATCATCTAAGTCAGCGGTTCTCAACCAGTGGGACCCCTTTTGGCAAACCTCTATCTCCAAAAATATCTACATCTCAATTAATAACAGTGGCAAAATGATACTTAGCAAGTAGCAATGAAAATGATTTTACCGTTGGGGGTCACCACAGCCCGAGGAACTGCATTAAAGGGTCACAGCATTAGGGAGGTTGAGAACCACTGCTCTGCATGGTGTCTTTGTAGTACAGGAAGGACAAAGGTGACACTCTTCAAAGGCGCCACAGCAGCAAGGCAAGAGAAAGCTGCGGGCCTGCGGCAGGTCTGCATTCCGTGAGGAACGGCTGCTGACTTACCTCGACGACACTGCAGTCAAGGTGCTTCCATTTTATTTCGTATTTTAACTCCTGGTTGTTTCTCATCAGTCACTGTTCTGGGAGAATAACCACCTGCTCGTTATGAGCTATGGGGAGAACACCCGCCGCCTCGTGGCCCTGTGCGACGTGCTGTATGGCAAAGTTGGCGATTTCTTGAGCTGGTGTCGACAGGAAAATGCCTCTGGTAAGACTTTTGCACACATCGAAGCTCCTCAGCCTGTGGGTTTATCTTTCGTGTTGGGTGTCTTCATAGACGTTCATCTCATTTAATCCTTCCCAAATCCTCCGAGGTAGGCGGCGTCTATAGTAACGGATTCAAACAACAGTGAGCAGAGTATACCTAACCTTTGCTGCATGCTCTTACCGGTATTTTAGACACATTAAGGCTAGAGTCCACACATTATCCACTATGACCAGTCCTATTTTGAGAGTTGTGGAAACAGAGGCACGGCACGATTAAGGGAGTTGCTTCCGAATGTATAGCCAAGAAGCTGTGTAGCCTCACAGTCAGACCATAGAGCCTGTGATTCCAATCCAGCAGGGCTCTGCCTTTGTGCCTTTATTTTCCAGATGTGGGAAACAGAGGCTGAAAAGGGGCAAATGCAGTATATACATTTTTCAGCATCCATGCCAGATGTGGAATTAGCAAATACGTGAAATTAATACATGTCCAATACGGAATGCATCTGTGTACTTTTCTCCTAGGACTTGACTACCAGTCCTGCCCCACATCAGAAGACTGTGAAAACAACGCCGTGGACTCCTATTGGAAAAGTGCATCCATGCAGGTAATCCTGGGATGGGCGAGCGAGTGTGGAGCATGTGTGGAATCTGCCAACTGACCCCCAGGCCTTTACCTAATTTCTGTGTATCTTCCTTTCCACTGTAATGGTTACTCTGACTCTTTTCTCTGCTCCACAAATCTGTGAGGGTTTATGAAGATGAAATACTTACTGCGGTGGCTGGTGCAGAGAGAAATGTTCGGCAAGTGTTAGCTATCAGTGGGGCTAGGGGACTGTCAGCATTCCTCCTGCACCGTGGCGTGTTTAGTGGTTCAAAGCCGTGTTCATTCTTAGTGCTGTAAAAAATGGCTTTGATTTTACAGGAGAGCCTAGGAAAGTGGAGACTTCACTGTAGGCATCAGAGGTGTCCACAGAGTAGCCTTAATGGGAGAAGAGCTGATGGGCTACTAATAAGTCGGAGCCACGGAAGTGTTGCTAAGACATGTCTGTGTCTCTGAGGACATTGCCCTCACAGTTCATGGGAGCTGTCAGTGGCTATAAAATGACATTGTTTGTAGCCTACAGTCTCTGCCATGAGTATTGGAATAAAGATTAGAAACAAGGAGGGCTAAGTCCTTAGCTCTGTGCTGATGGTTAAATGTTGATTGTGCTGATTGAGAAGCAGGAAGAAGACGGGGGACTTCTACCCCTCCCCTTTCAGAGGTGATGTGTCCTTGCCTCCCCTTGTCTACTTTGCTCTCTAGGAGTTCAATGGTGCCACTGATAGGGTGAAGGACTTTGGTCAAACCTTCCACCGGGGCCACACAAAGGGATTCCTGTAAGCATAAGACCTCATGCTGAAGACTGTATACTTCAGTTAGCTCCCACGGGAGCAGTGTTTGTTCCCACTTTTGGGGGGAGGGTTTCATCTGAAATACAGGCTCTGGTTAACTGCCATAGACTCTTATTGGAGACTGGAAAGCTTAACACAAATAAAGAGGGCTCCGATCAACACTGTCCATAAAAGAACTGTAACACAGGCTACTATGAATCTTCCTGACTTTAAGGTGTGTTCCTCAACTGGCTGCAAGTATGGGAAAATAGTATCAATACTTCCAATTTTTTGTTTGTTTGTTTTTGTTTTTCGAGACAGGGTTTCTCTGTATAGTCCTGGCTGTTTTGGAACTCACTTTGTAGACCAGGCTGGCCTCAAACTCAGAAATCTGCCTGTCTCTGCCTCCCAAGTGCTGTGATTAAAGGCATGCGCCACCATTGCTGGGCTAATACCTCCTACTTTTAAGCCCTTAGAGTACATTGGATAGTTGAAGCTAAAGCAAAGCTAATACCGTACAGTAATGAGAGGGACTGAACCTTATAAGTAGTCAATAAATGTTGTTGTTATTATTATTACTATTTGTGGTGCTGGGGGTCAAAGTTAGTTTCTTTATTGTACATACCTAGCAAGTTCCTACCATGAACTACATCTCCCAGGCTGAAATGCTAGGAGTTTAAAGGTTTCATCTATATAGCCATCCTCTGAGGTAACTGTTAAGACTTGGAAAATTAATCACAAAGAGGTCAAAAATATTTCCCTGAGGTCAAGATTGTAGTAAGTTGGTGAACCAGGTTTCAGAAACAGGCTTGTTAGCTTCAGAGGCTGGATTTTCAACCAATCCTTTCCACAGCTATGGGCCACGTATGCCCACATCCTTTTCAATGTTTTCCCGTCATCATCGCAACCACTGCTCGTGGTAGAGAATAGCAAGTTACACAAAGACAAATGAGAGCCCCCATATTCCCACCACCAAAATGCTACCCCCTTCACACAGAGGTGGTCAGACTTCAGCATCCGAAGACTTAAACTGCTACTGTTAGTACTGGCACAAAGCAGCTGGAGAGAACTGGCACTAGATGATCTCTGCTTTGGAGCACCTGGCATCAGGTGTCATTTCATTAGTGAGTAAACCTGTCTCTGAGGCTCAACGACAAGAAGTCTCCACTACCCTAAGAACAAGACCAACTAGACATCCGCTTATTAATCTGTTTATTTAATGATACCAAAGACTGAACCCCAGGCCTTGTGCATGCTAGCATGCCTGAGCCATACCCTCAGCCTCACGTTATAACATTGCAGGGAAGCTCATCTTCTGTCTGTCTAATCTTGCACTCTGTCTTGAATGTAACCATGTCCTATGACCGTGCATGTCCCTTGTAGCTTCATACTAGTGGTGCATTAATTATTCAGAGTTTGATGCTGTGTTGGAACCTAGTGCACCGTTTCCTTGCTGTTCGAGCTGGTGAGCATGTTTTGGTCTTGTAAGCCCATGGCCCTGTGCACATGTGTATGCGTGCAGGGCTTGTGGTGGGACTTGGTACTGTTTCCCAGGAGACATCTACACCTGTGAATTGTGATCTGCTTTGGCCGGTTATTTACATGAGACTTCTATGGGCCAATGGGCTGTGAGTGGGAGTGTCATGTGTGACTTGTAGCCCAGGTCACTGCCCTGTCTCCCTTCCTGGCAGTTAACAACTTTGCAGGTGTGGTGGCTTCCTCATACTGAGAACTCAAAGTGCCAAACCACCAGAGGCCTGTGGTGACTGACTGATCTGTGGGAGCACAAAGTGAAGCCTTGTGTGACGACACTGCAGTGTTGAGGCTATTTGTCACATCAGTCTAGGCTAGTTTACTCTAGCAGACACGATGGCGTGTGTCCTCAGATTACCTGACATGGAATTACTGAGTCTGTGGATGGGGGACCTTAAAGACGATTTGCTTCTCCGAATGAACCAGTCAGTCTGCATCTCTACTAGACACGCAAAATACAAAATTTTCCTCTATTGAAAATTGTCAATTAAAAAAAAAAAACCCTCTTTTGGGATAGCATTGGAAATGTAAATCAAGAAAATACCTAATTAAAAAAATACCATAAAAAAAGAAAACCTAAATAGAAATAATAAACACTCAAAAAAAAATACCTATTTCTACAGCACAAAATGATGTGTCTTCATTTGCTCAAAAAAAAAAATTGTCTTTCTTCCTGCAGTATTCAAGAGACAGTTCAGGGGTGATCAACGTCATGCTGAATGGCTCGGAGCCAAAAGGAGCCTATCCCACGAGAGGGTAAGGACACCAGAGACACCAAACGAAAGGCTAGAGAAGCTCCTCAGACCCAATTTGATGTTTGCTTTTGTACAGCGTGGTATAGTAAGTAAAACAGTTGAATGATGTGTTGATCAGAGACATGTATAAACAGTTAAACTGTTAAGAGCAGACCAATACCCTGGCAAGTCTCCAAAGGTAGATGGTAAGAAGAACTCCTGGAGGGACAGGCCGGTAGGCAGTGCTTGCTGTGTAAACACAAGGGCATCGGTTTGATCCCTAGAACTCTAGTACAATATCTGGGAGTGGCGGCACATTTGTAATCCAAATGCTGTGGGGGCAGAGACAAGTAGACGTCTAGGGCTCACTATTCCAGACAGACTAGTCTACTTGGAGGGTTCCAGGATATCATGAGAGACTAGACAGTGCCCAATTTTGTTCTCCAGTGTACATACACTCACACACATACAAATGTGCACCCTCATACACATAAACATGTGCATGCACTCAACGTGTAAAATGAGCACTAGAAACTCTTTTCAGGGGAGACAGGGTCTCTCTGAATTAGCCCCAACTGTTCTGGAATTCACTATGTAGGCCAGACTGGCCGTAAACTCAAAGAGATCTACCTGCCTCTATTTCCTGAATGCTGGATTTAAAGGCATGCACTACCACAACTGGCTTTCCTGGGAACTTTTCAAAACTTTAATGTATAAACAAACTAATGGCCAAAATGGATTAGTTGTTACATTGTGTTAAGACTTGAAGAAGTGTTCTCTTAGGTTGAAGGCAGGACTCAATGTCAGAGAACTTGCCTAGCGTGTACAGACTCAAAGCCAAGGAAGAACAGATGAAAATAAATGTCCTCCTTGTCTCCCAGGTTTTTTGCAGATTTTGAAATCCCGTACTTACAAAAGGATAAAGTCACAAGAATAGAGATCTGGGTTATGCATGACGTTGGAGGGCCCAATGTGTAAGTTTTGGGGCTTGGGGCGGTAGCTGTGAGGTCTTGCTTTGCTTGGATGTGATATGATCGTGGCCCCTTTGCTCTGAGCATGCCAGCCTCTGATTCTAATGTGACTGGTGAGGAAGGAGAACCGATGAGAAGGCCAGCGTGCTCCTAGCCTGGCACCATGCTGATTTTTATGAGTGGCATTGGGAGTTATGGATAAATGAGTTTCTTACATATTTCTGAGGGTCAAAGCCAGCTTCTTTTTCCTGTCACCTGAAGGCTCAATACCCTCACCAAAGCTTTCAAGATCATCCCAGGGCTAGTCTATGAGGAAGCCTTTGCTCTCTGTAGAGCAACCACTTCTGTAAGTAGGTGCTGGCTGACTGGTGAGGACCAGACTTCAGAGAACTACAGCTTCTCAAAACGACTTGAGTTTACATATAAGCAAGGGTGGAGCTCATCTTTTCCATGTCTGAACACCACTGCCAAGGAGCCTAAAGACCCCCTAACTACCTCGTCAACTTGCTTATAGTTTTCAAACAGTTCTACCTGCTGTTTTAAATTTTGCCAAATTAAAACGTTAAACCCATTTGGTCCAGAAGCTTGGCAGTAGGGCCACAGTTTGTTTCCAGCTAAGCAGCCATGAGGGGGCTTCAGAGGAGAGGCCTGCTCTTCAAAGCCTTGATGTCACATGTAGGGGAATATTGCCAAACTCAAGGATGCATATGACACAGAATTTGTGTGTCGAGAGAACCTTGAAAAGTTCCCTTTCAAATATGGCCTAAGTCTCACCTCATGATGGCTTACCATCCCCAGTTGGGTAACAGATTGCAACAACTTCAGAAACTGTGTATTACATAAGTTTTACCAAGATCTGCATTTTTCTTCCTAGAAAATAAACTATGCTTAATGTTGCATGAAAATCATTATACTTTGGGTTTTTTTAAAATTGCCTTTTATAGAAGTTTCTCTTTTTCAACTGGTTATGTTGTTATATCTACTAGATTTTGTCCTTTGACCCTGCATTTGGGAAATGTCATTTTAACATCTCAGGTCCTCGCCTCTGTGGTAGGAGGAATTCAAACGTGATCAGAACACCTGCTTGTAATATTTGATCCACAAGACGCAACTGCTTGCAGGTTATGAGCTCGCTAGCGCCCACTTGGATGTCTCAGATTCTAAGGAAAGCAATGAAGCTTAGCACTAATGAATTGTGTCACCATAGGGATTACGTTCAGGTAATCAGATTGCAGCTGCCCTTGCCACAAGAAAGCAAGGGTGAAGGGAGAGCTGGGTCAATCTGTCTTACTGGTAACGATCTTACTAAGTATGTGGATCTTATAGCATCCTGTGACAAGCCTCAAATGTACACCGTGATGTGTATTTAAACAAAACTTCCAGTCTGAGAACCGCCAGCTGTGTGGCAGATGCCCTTTTAACACAGCTTTAACTGACTCTATAGAGGCCATAAAAGAAACCTTTCCTTGACACTGTGTCAGGCTGGAGGCTTGTGGTGTTGCTGACTAAAAAGTAAGCCGGGCCCAGAGAAGGGCATCAGCCCACGTTCTGAGACAAGTTCTAAATAATGGCCTCTCTCAGTACTTTGTCCTCTCCGTTCGTAGACTGCCTGGAACTCAATTTCTACAGAACCTTTCTCTAGCTGCTTATCAGTTCACTGAGCATGCACTCCCAACCAGCTTAATGATGGAGAGACTGCTAACATTCCCATCCCACAGAGACTCAGCAGGACTCTGTCATGGCCACAGCTCACAGTACTGTGTCTGTCACTGGATGCCTTTAGAAATCCTCTCGACTAGTTGTGGCCATCGGGAAGGTGACACTTCCTATTGGTGCAAATGAGGGACATGGGTATGCTCAGGATAAACGATTTTGCTCTCGTGGATGTGCCGTTCTTATTATTGGTCCCAAGGCATCAGAGAAGTCATGGTGGCAACTTGCCTATGCCAGAGAAGCTGTGAGCTTTCTCTAGGTTAAAAAAAAAAAAAAACTGTTTTAAGAAAAAAAAAATCATATGCTGAGGTTGCTAAGAGAAAAGCTATCTGTGAAAATTTGAGCCCCAGAATGAATTTCAAAGTTTGATTCACAAAAGCCCACCTTTAGGAGTTGATGCCAAAGAAACAGAAAATTAATATGTACAAAATGAAATTTCAACAAATTTTGTTATAGTTTAAATAACAATGAACTATAAGAATCAACTTAGGTCCTTGAAATGGGGACTTTGCTCTGTGAGATTTGATCTGTTGATGTAAGGGAGACAATGCAGAATTTACAAACAATGGCATATATGCATATATAATTATATAGAGAGACACAAATCTATACATACATGAGAGACACAAATCTATACAAACATACAGGCGGAGCTTAAAGACAATGACATATATTGTACATACTTATATATGCACACATGTATGCTTACATGCAGAGCTTACAAACATGCCATATATGTATACATACTCATATGTACACAGATGTATCTTAATAGCGTTCTCACGCCCGGCCAGGAAGAACACAACAGACCAGAATCTTCTGCGGCAAAACTTTATTGCTTACATCTTTGGGAGCCAGGAGGGCAAGCGCCCAGCGCCCAGCCCCAAAAACGAAAGCCCCCTTCAATAATGAAACCGAAACCCCTTCCCTATTTAGGAGAGTTATATTTCGCCTAGGACGCATCACTCCCTGATTGGCTGCAGCCCATGGCCGAGCTGACGTTCACGGGAAAGGTAGAGTACAAGTAGTCATAAAATACCCTTGGCACATGCGCAGATTATTTGTTTACCACTTAGAACACAGGATGTCAGCGCCATCTTGTGACGGCGAATGTGGGGGCGGCTCCCAACATCTCCCCCTTTCCTTTTAATAAGAGCAAATAGGCCACCCAACTAATGAGAGTGGAGATAGAGGTCAAATCCCCAGTGTGTAGGTAAAGGAGCCATGTACAGGATTAGCTCTTAGGCTCACAGGCTTTTACCCAGAGCAACCCTGACCTGCTCCCGTGTCGTTTTTCCTGGGGGAAGGGAACTAGGACACTGAACCTTCATGAAAGATGACGTGTCTCCCTAGAATAGGCTCATATATGCCGCAGAGCCTTTCTACTGCAGTGCTTAGCCGTGCAACTCTCTCGGGCTGCTGAAGCACACTCACTCTATCCCGTGCAATGAGACTAGCCTCGTGAGATGTAAGAGCTGAGTGGTCAGCGACCTATTGCCTAAGCATAGATATATCAGGGGAAGCTCCATGTTCTAGTCCTGCAAGCGCCTGGGCAATAACCACCTTGTCTCTCCTAGTTTGGGCCTTAAGCTTACAGACCAATCAAAGAAGCAACACTAATCCACAGCAAAGTGTATCTCCAAATAATATCAATCCCACCCATTCTTTAAAGAAAGAAAATGCTGAGGAGATCCAATTGGGTAATCCTTTGGTCAGGGACAGGTCCAAGCGCGTGGAGTTGACCTGAAGTCTCAATTCCCGAAGGATCTGTTCAAATTCAGCCGTCCAATTCTGTAACATATACTGAAAAAGACTTTTTGACAAATTAGCTGCCCTAGTAAATTTAACATACTGAATGGAGATAACACACAATCCCGGAAACTTTTGTTCACATCCCTGCTGAGTTATTTGTCATAATACATCTAGTTGTATCTGGACAAGATCTATGAGTTGATTAACCAGCATGAGACCTCTCTGTATCTTGACATTAGCTGAGGCCTGTTCATCTATGACTGTAGTCACTGAGGCTGACAAAGTGTTAATGGTGTCAGTCGTCTGGACCTGTCCAGACAGAGCCAAGGCTGTCTGAATTAAGGCCAAACCCAGTTCCCAGTTAGTGGTAAAAAAGCAGGAGAATACTTGAGCATTATACATCACCGTCATTGGGAGTGGAAATGTCGACATTATCCCCCAACGCTGCTCTCTTTTTATTATTGACGCCCTGGACATCACCAAGACGAGGGACATTAGTATTCCCTTGGTCAGTCTGGATTTTTCGGGTGAGTCTTTCTGGTATCCAAAATGGGTTGTCTTCATTCTGTGGGAAAACACAGATAGCTCCCCTGGATTTTATCAAAATAGGATCCGGGCCATACCATTTATTATCAAGGACATTTTTCCATTTAACCATCTCATTGGGCCTATCTGGCTCTGTACAATGACGTTCAGCCGCAGTATGGCCATGAGCATCAATATTTAAAAAATTGAGTGTAAAGAGTGCCAAAGACACAGACACTCTTGGTGCTCGGGGTAAAATCTCTTCAATTCCCCTCTTCTGTTTTATAAGATAGGTTTTGAGGGTGCGATGTGCACGCTCAACAATACCCTGTCCTTGAGGGTTGTATGGAAGTCCAGTCAGGTGGGTCACGTCCATCTGACGGCAAAACTGTTGGAATTTTTGAGACGTATAAGCTGGTCCATTATCAGTCTTAAGGAGTCTGGGTTTCCCCCAAGCACTCCATGCCTCAAGACAATGTTGAATCACATGTGAGGCTTTTTCTCCGGTTAACGGAGAAGCAAACATGATGCCAGAACATGTGTCAATGGACACATGGAGATATTGAAGTTTTCCAAAGGAAGAAACATGTGTAACATCCATTTGCCAGACCTGTAGAGGTCGAATACCGCGTGGGTTAATTCCCACATGAGGAACTGGCAAGAACTCACAGCAGCTTTGACATTGAGTAACAATGTCACGGGCTTCTTTTCTTGTCAAGGAGAAACGACTGCGTAATGTTTCAGCCGTCACATGAAAATTGTTATGAAAATTTCTTGCAGCCTCTACCGGGGATGATAGGGCAGCAGCCACCACTTTAGTGGCCTTATCTGCCAAATCATTTCCCAGAGCCATGGGGCCAGGTAGGCCTGAATGGGCTCTAACATGAGTAATATAAACAGGAAATCTTCTAGATAACAAAACTAATTGTATTTACTGAAAAATATTGGCAACTCTACTGGAAGGCTTAATCACTCCAGCCACTTCTAAAAGATTTACTGCATTAACCACATAACAGGAATCTGACACAATATTAAGGGGTTCTAAAAAGGTTTTTAAAACTTCTAAGACCACTAAACATTCTACCACTTGAGGTGAATTTTCATTATATTGTTTGGATACCACTTTACCATTAGCCACATAGGCACCTATGCCAGTTTTTGATCCATCAGTATATACCACAATCCCATTTTTAAGTGGGTTTCTTACTGTTATTTGTGGAAAAACAACAGATTGATTTTGGGCAAACTGTAAAATTGGATGTTTTGGATAATGGTTATCTATTTGTCCTGAAAAGGAGGTAACTAAAACTGCCCAATCATTAGATGTGGCTGCCAAGGTTTGAACCTGTGCAGCGGTATAAGGTACAATTAAAAGATATGGACTTTGCCCAAAGTGGGTGATTGCTGCTTTTAGGCCTTTAAGGGCAAGCTGTGCAATTGCATCAGGATACCAATCTATTATTTTAGCTGGGGATACGTTTGGATGGATCCACAACAATGGCCCATTCTGCCACAAAACTGCGGTTGGCAATTGTGCTGTCTTAAAGACACACAAACTGAAAGGCTGCGAATCCTCAATACGTTGTAATTGTGCATTCTGTAAGGCTTTTTCCACCTTTTGTAAGGCCTGGTTAGCAGCTAGAGTAAGAGCCCTAGGGGAGGAGATATGAGGATCTCCTTCTAAAATACTAAACAAAGGCCTTAACTCAGCAGAAGGAATCTTTAAAAAAGGTCTGAGCCAATTAATATCTCCCAACAGCTTTTGAAAATCATTTAAGGTATGGAGGTGATCTCTTCTTATCTCTACCTTTTGGGGCACAATCTTATCTGGGGACACCACAGAGCCCAAGAATTGTCCTGTATCAGAAATTTGGACCTTTTCTGTGGCTATCTGTAAACCCCACTGACTTAAAGTTTTAAGTAGAAAAGGATATGCCTTTTGTAGCATGGTAAGGTCTTTATGGCACAGGAGGATGTCATCCATGTAAAGGAGCAAAATTAAAGAGGGGAATTGTTCCCTTACTGGCAAAAGAGCTTCTTGTACATAAAGTTGACACATAGTAGGACTATTGGACATTCCCTGTGGTAAGACCTTCCATTGATACCTCTTATCAGGTTCCATGTGATTAATAGAGGGGATGGTAAAGGCAAATCTGGGCCTATCCCTTGGACACAAAGGTATAGAAAAGAAACAATCTTTAATATCTATAATAATTAAATTCCAGCCACGTGGTAAGGCGGAAAGTACAGGGAGACCCCTCTGTACTGGGCCAAATAAGTTCATTTGCTCATTAATGGCTCTGAGGTCATGGAGCAGTCTCCACTTTCCTGACTTTTTCTTAATTACAAAAATTGGAGTATTCCAAGGTGAGGTAGAGGGTTCAATATGGCCTAGTTTTAATTGTTCCTCTACCAGTTGAATCACAGCTTCTAGTTTTTCAGAGGATAGGGGCCATTGAGGAACCCACACTGGGTCCCCTGTTTTCCATGGTATGGGCCGTACTGCCCCAATGGCCACTAAGGAAAACCCAGACCCTGTCTGTCTTGGTTTCCATTAGGTGAGATGGGCTCTATCCTTCCCTGTTCTTGATGTCCTAACCCTTTTCCTTCTTTATAACCCATCTTTGCCATGATATTTTTTGCTTTAGCTGAATACCCTCCTGATGGGGTGTTTTCATTGGACAAAATAAGGCCCAAATGCTGCATAATATCCCTTCCCCAGAGGTTAACCGGGAGTGGGAGCACATAAGGTATGAATTTCCCTTGCTGCCCTTCAGAGGATTCCCACGTCAAGGCAATGGAGCTTATAGTGGGACATGATTGATAACCTAGGCCCTGTAATGAATGAGATGACTCTGTGGTGGGCCATGCTTTGGGCCACCAATGTGTAGAAATTATACTTTTATCTGCTCCGGTATCAAGGATGCCTTCAAACTCTTTTCCGTTGATCTTAAGGCGGAGCTTAGGTCTATCATTTAAAGATACAACCAAATAGGCAGAATCATTTCCTGAGGAGCCCATTTTCTTTATCTCAGGTCCTGCAAATTTCTCCCTGGTATTATCAGGGAGGAGCAGCAGCTGAGCTATCCTATCTCCTTTACTAATAGAAAAAACGCCTTTAGGGCTTGAGCACAGGACCTGTATTTCAGGGGAATGTTGACAATCCATAACTCCAGGGTGGACTACTAAGCCCTGTAAGGTGAGTGAACCCCGGCCGAGAATAAGGCCCATGGTTCCCGGGGGCAAGGATGGTATAGGCTCCACTGGCACCGGCTGAATACTCATTTGAGGCATTAATAGGAAGTCGGAGGCGGCACGCAGGTCCACCCTTGTGGGTCTTCCTGGGTCGCCTCTCTGACTGCTTCCTGGGTCCTGACAAACCGGTTCCCATATCTTTGAGGGCCCTGGGACCGAGGGCCCGATGACCCGTTTTTTGGCACATAAGCTGATTGACTATCAGGTGGGGGAAGGACTCTGCCCTTTATATCCCTCACAGAGCGACACTGGTCGGCTCTATGATAACCCTTGCCACACTTAGAGCAAAGAGTGAGAGTCCCTCCCTGTTTATCTGGAGCTCTGCAATCTTTCTTAAAATGCCCAGGCTTTCCGCAGTTAAAACATGTCCTCTGATTATTTCTGCCCATGGAGCGGTTTTGGGATTGAAGGATGGCAGCCGCTAAACCTGCATTGCTGAGAGGTCCCCCAAGCTCTCGACAGACCCTGAGCCAGTCTTGTAAGCCTTTGTTCTTTCTTGGGGCTATGGCCGCTCGGCACTCCTTTGTGGCTTGCTCATAGATGAGCTGTTCTACCAGAGGCGCGGCTTGCTCTGACTCTCCAAAAATACGCTCTGCTGCCTCTGTCATTCTGGCCACAAAATCTGAGAAGGATTCCTGAGGTCCCTGGATTATCTTTGTTAACTGCCCAGTGGCTTCCCCTGCTCGGGAGAGCGCCTTCCAGGCCCTAATAGCCGTGGAGGAAATTTGGGCATAAGCTCCCCAATGGTAGTTTGTCTGATCAGCAGAATAAGCTCCCTGACCCGTTAACAAGTCAAAAGTCCAATCTCTCTGCTCTGGAGTCAAAGCAGCTGCGTTTGCTCGGGCCTGCGCTTGTGCAGCTTCGTGCCAAAGCGCTCTCCATTCCATATATTTGCCCATACTAGGGAGAGCGGCTTTTACAATCGTTTGCCAGTCAGCAGGAGTTAGTGCCATGCCGGCGAGCCTGTCTAACTGCACCAAGGTAAAATTAGCATTGGTTCCGTATTTACGGACCGACTCGGCGAGTTCTTTAATTTGTAAGTATTCTACCGGAGCGTGGACACGCCCACCCTCGGCTCCTTCAAAGACTGGAAATGCCTGTTGTATTTTCCTTTGTTCCTCTCTGGGAATGAATGAGTCTGCGCACTGCCTCTCTGCGCACTGCCTCTCTGCGCATCTCTCTGCGCATTGCCTCTCTGCGCATCTCTCTGCGCATTGCCTCTCTGCGCATCTCTCTGCGCATTGCCTCTCTGCGCATCTCTCTGCGCATTGCCTCTCTGCGCATCTCTCTGCGCATTGCCTCTCTGCGCATTGCTGATGCACTACGCAGGGCGGGGGCTCCGCATAGGGCGGACCTTGAAACCGACTGCCGGGAGGTTGAACAGTACGCTGGCTTTCGCCAGCCGCTTTTGGCTTTTTTCTTGACCAATTAGCTGGCTGGTAATGGGCTGCTTCTTCCTCCCAGTCTGTTTCCTCAGAGGAGAATTCTTCATCTGCTTCAGAGCTACTAAGAGCTGGCTTCCTGAGCTCATCTAGTGACGAGTATCTCCTAGAGACCTCCGCTAATCGATCTTTTTTCTTTTCTTTTTTCTTTTCCTTCCTTCTAATCTCTCCCCAGGTATTCTTACCTGACCTAAACTTTTCCTCGGGTTCAAGACCCTTGGAAAGGCCTGTATACTTATTTTGTGTACCATATTTTCTCTTTGCTCCTACTCTCTCTCCCCGCTTTACTTCTGATAGATTGCCCTGAATTTCATCCAGAATTTTCAGCCCTATCTTAATCACCTGATAACATGTGAAAAGGAACAAAAGGGCTCCTAACATTAGAAAAAATTCAAGGCCAAACATTTTCCACTTTACTTCTGATAGACTGTCTTGAATTTCCTTAGAAAGTTCAAGGCCAGGCGTACCTCGTAAAGCTGTACTCACTGGTACTCTCGTTCCCCAGCTGAAAAGTTCTGAATTCATGCAGTTGAATCCTTCTTAACAGTCTGCTTTACGGGAACCTTTATTACCGCGACCCGCAGTTCTGGTTCTGGAATGAGGGATCTTCCTTGTGCCGGTCCCGAGTTTTCTTGTATTTTTTCGTCCCGGATTTTTTCTCGTCCCGGATTTCAGCACCAATTCTTAATCGCGTTCTCACGCCCGGCCAGGAAGAACACAACAGACCAGAATCTTCTGCGGCAAAACTTTATTGCTTACATCTTTGGGAGCCAGGAGGGCAAGCGCCCAGTGCCCAGCCCCAAAAACGAAAGCCCCCTTCAATAATGAAACCGAAACCCCTTCCCTATTTAGGAGAGTTATATTTCGCCTAGGACGCATCACTCCCTGATTGGCTGCAGCCCATGGCCGAGCTGACGTTCACGGGAAAGGTAGAGTACAAGTAGTCATAAAATACCCTTGGCACATGCGCAGATTATTTGTTTACCACTTAGAACACAGGATGTCAGCGCCATCTTGTGACGGCGAATGTGGGGGCGGCTCCCAACAGATGTATATATTATACATGCAGGATTTACAAACAACGATATATGTTTATATGTGTCCACATACATACAGACGTGGGCTGAAGCACACAAACACACTGTATAGCATTCAATGCTACACGTGCAAAGCCTCTAAACTTATACACAGCAGCTCCTCCCCTCTTGGTTGCGATTTAAATGCCTAGTGGAAGATTGACATTTTATGTATAGTATTTTTTCCTGTCAGTAAACCTACAATGAAGTTTCTTTTATAAATTGGGCACAATAAGAAAAAACAAGAACAACGAGTAATAAAATAGAATAACAATATTATACAATAATTAAAAATTGAATGCGATCTAGCTTTTAAATATCCCACTGTATTCATGCCTCCATGCCAGGGTGAAATGAAGAGTGACTGTGTGCGCTCACTGTGGGCAGAACTTCTGTGCTGCAGACTATGACAGCAAACCCAGCACATTTCTTCGGCAGAACTTCCTAGATAGATTTTTCTTTTGCAGGCTTAGGAACCTCAGCTAAGCCTAGAGAAGACTTTCCAAGTCAAGAATTTTTACCTAGAAGAAGCTCACAGCTTCTCCAGCATATCCAAATTGCCGGCACAACTGCTCTGGTGTTTTGAGAGCCAAAACAAAGGCTGCAAGTCCATGCCAATCCATCTGGCATCCAAGACGATGACTTAGCGACCAGTGGACAGGAGGCATACAGTGTGGCTATGCTGGCCCAGTGTGGTGTGTGATGCACCTCCTGGTGAGACAGAGTGGAACAGCAAGAGATTTCCTCCTGCCGATCAAGGAGTGCAATTTAAAACTTCTGAATGGTTTTGTTTCTGGAATTTTCTTCTTAGTATTTTCAGGCCAACATTGACTGGCTAACTGAATCACGAAAGCATAACTGTGGGTACGTCGGGGGTGGGCGGGGCGGGGCGGGGCTAATATCATCTAGAAGGTCTTAGCAGTGATTATCTCTATGGTTGAGACTTGCAATGATCTTTTTCTCTTCTGCTGATTTGCATTCTCTAACTTGAAACTTTGGATACTGTTATTATTTGAAGCTTTTGGTATAGGTGGAGCAGATTCACCCCGCTGGGGACCATCACAAACGTTTGCTGCGGGGCAGACATGACTACAAGCGGTGCAAGCGGTGCCATCCCTGCCCCCACACCCTCCGTGTTTCTTTCCTGGTGATGGGTCTCCAGCGAATGCTCAAATGTTCGGCTTTCCAGTGATCCTCTAGAAGGAAGAACATTCAGGATGGCCTAAAGATCTTCAGTTATCTCTGAAACAGCTTCTTCTACCTTTTCCTCCTTCTGTAGTCTGTTTGAGTAAACAAACAAACAAACAAACAAACAAAACAAACCCACACTTGTCTATGTTTTAGGGAATCCTGTGGCGAAGGCAGTGTGAAAATCCTGGAAGACAGATTGGAGGCCCTGGGGTTCCAGCACAGCTGTATCAATGACTACCGGTAGGTGGCGCTATGTATAAGCACTTTGAATAATTAGAGCTATTCAAAGAGTTGGTTTGGGCTGTGGCTGGTGACTTCCGGGTTGCCTAGGGGTGAGTGGGCAGGGAGACCCTTCCTGAGTTCATTTTAATGACAGCTGGAGGAGTCTGCTTTTTCCCTTCAGCCTTGGTTGATGTGTGACGAGATTGAGAGCCATGGGCTGTGGTCACTATATCTTTAAACCACAGTACAAAAGATACTAAGCTGAGCATTTGTTTGACAGATGGGTCTTAACCATAGATACTAAGAAATAAGTCATATCAATCACTGTCTATTGAGACACTGTGACCTGAACTTTATATACTGTGACTTGGGTGTCATCAAGGGCTTTTTCTACACAGATGTTAGCAAAGACTGGCTCTAAGCCTGGGGTGGTTGTAATCTCTTCTGGACCCAGAATTCCTGCCTCTGCTCCTCTCTAACTGCCCCCCCCCCCGCCGCCACCCCGATCCCTTTTAAAGATAAGGTTTCTCTGTATAGTCTTGGCTGTTCTTAAACTCAGAGATCTACTTGTCTCTGTCTCCTGAACACTGGAATTAATGGCATGTGCTCTTACCAGCACTTCAGCTCGTAAGTGTGCAAGCTGAATAGGTTTTCAGTTCAACACTGAAAGGCCTTCTTAGACACTAATGGGTGTGTCTAGGCAGAATGTCCTGGAGTATTCTTGCCCGGCACCATAACGTTGCTGCCTTCTGCCTTCCCAAAGCTGTATGAACTGCACCATTCTCCCAATTGATTACAACCTCAGGATGTGTGGGTGACGTCATCTGTGAGTGACGCCATCCCTGTTCCAGGCCTCCATGACTCTCACCTGTGCCCCTTTACTTATGATTGCTCATGCTGACACAAATGCAAACGCAGGTGCCATCTACCATCCACTTTAGAAGCAAATACACTTTTCTGGACATATAGCCTGTATACAGGGAAATGTATACATTTCCCTACACAGTTCAGTGTGCAGCAGCTCAGCTTTCCAGTTATCCTCTAGAGGGAAGATCCCCTAGTGTCTTGAAGAGTCCCTGTTTGTCACAGCTGTCTGCTCCTGTGGTATCACTGGCTAGATTTGTAGCGTTGTGAGTTAGTTTTGTCTGTCTTTGGGCTGTAAATATTCTCTGTTTGTAGATGAATTACGAAGTTTAATAACTGGCTCAAGGTCAATACTCAAGATCAGAGTTGATTTTTGAACCTGACTTTGTGTAGTCTTGAAGCAAACATCTCCCCAGCACTTCCTACTAATGTTCCCACCTGTGTTAAAGTACCATGTGTTAGAAATACTTCTACATGGGCAATTCTTACTGCATTACAGCTCAACGATGAGGACAGATTTCAGTTACCACCACTTTTTTCTGGCCCAAGAACTCTCTAGAAAGGCTCTTTTTTCAATCTCTAGCCAACACTGTAGCAGTCAGGCCAGACCCCAAAGCCCTTTCCCCCATCACAGCTGACTTGGGTCTCAGTTTATGTCCCTCCTCCCTTGTGTGGCGTCCACTTCTTCTGGCTGCTGGCTCTGGGACTCCAAGCTTCACTCAGCTCCTGCAGGCTCCTGTTCTGTGTTGTGGCCTTTCTGTTGCTCCAGGGTAGCAAAGAATCTAAGGTTTGAATATAAATGAAGATCAACCCAAACATAGGTAAGACTCTCCTGACCCTCAGCGTTCAGTGGAATGGCCTTTCGTCTTGAGTCAGCCCAAGTTCACATAAGGGTCTTTGGTGACACTGGCAGAGCCTTATCTCTACACAGACTCTTTCTTCTTGGTTGGTTTCTTCCAATACCACAATGGATCAGACTCCACAAAATTCAAAGTCTGTCTTGGTCAAAAGACAATAACAACCGAATTTATTTCTTTTTAAATATGTTTGGACAGATTGCATCTGTTGACACTCAGGAGGCCAGGGTGGTAGGATCACTAGAGCCCAGAAGTTCAAGAGTAGCCTAGGCATCCTAGTGAGATACTATCTGCAAAACCCACTAGCCATAAAATGTATGTATACAGACTAAACTTCACTGTAAGTAGGCGACTCTAAGCGGGGACTACAGCGCCTGCAGTGCATGCCTGTGTAACTCTTCCATGTCTTCCAATTCTTTCCAGTCATCTGGTCATAGAGGTGTTGTCTTAGTCTGCCTTGTATTTCACGCCTTCTGTGTCACTGTCACCTGCCCCTGCTTCTGTTGCTGCCTTCCTTCCCTCCTGGTTGCCCTGGAACTTCACATTTTCTGCCTCGATTATACTAGGCAATGAGCATTCTCAATTGGGCTATTGCTCACGTGCTTTTCGTTCAACCTTCTGTCCAAGCACACATCAAGGAGTTTTCCTAATAAAGTAGGAGGTGCAGGCAGGAAGGGTCTGGATTAGCCTACCACATTCAAGGATAGATCTCTCACTCACCACTGTTAGAACATAAGGAAAACAGTCAGCTTCATCTGCAGCAAATTGTGGTTGAAAATAGGATCGACTTCATTAGATTGTTGAGGGTCGGATGGTATGACCTAAATAAAACACAGACAATATTTGTGGAACATAGTAAGTGCTGGATAAATGCTACCTGTTGTGAGAAGGGTGCTGAGACAGGGTCACTCTGTATAGCTCTGGCTGTCCTGAAACTTTCTATGAAGACCAGGCTGGCCTCAAACTTACAGAGATTTGCCTGCCTCTGCTTCCCTCTCTAGTGCTGGGACTAAAGGTGTGAGTCACCAGTCCCAGCCTAGCCAGTATTGTTTATAAAGGAGGAAACTGTAGGCTCTTCAAAGATGTGTTTTGTGTTCCAAGCGCTTTGCAACCACATCATAGGTGTTTAACTCGAAGGAGTGATTTGGATAATCTCTTAAGTACGGTTTTTCTTCTGTAGACCAGTGAAGTTCTTAATGTGTGTGGACCACAGCACTCACCCCGACTGTATCATGAACTCGTAAGTAAATGGCCTGAATCAACACAGGTGAACTGTAGTCTGATTGTCCATCCATTTCCTAAATAGCTCACTGCGGAGCAGGTCATTTCTGCACTGTAGCCTCTCAGTCTCTGGTTAAATTGTCGCAAGTTCCACAGACATCTGCCAGCTGAGCTAACTTCCCAGACGGCCCAACACCATACTCTACCTAGCACACTTCAGCAGACAATTCTAGAGGTGGGGCCACAGGGCGACCTTGGACCTTTTCCTTCTTAATCTTAATTTATTTTGTGAAAGATTAATATACATGCTAGAAACAAAGTTTGCGATTATTAAAAGGGTCAGGAGAACAAACACTGTTATTTTTTTATTCTTATATGATCCAGCTTTTTTTTTTTAAAGCTCAGAGTAGGTAGACCATAACTTCTATATTCTTGTGTGTCCTTATAGAGTAAGATATTCCTGTCACAGCACATGTGTGCATTCATACACACACATGGTCATGTACCCACATAACACACATAGATCTCTCATATAAGTTATAATAAATGATAATATAGATAAGATTCTGGGGTTTGTTTTCTTTTTCTCTTAACAGTATGTCTTGGAGATGTTCCTATATTTTTTTAAGGAATTGATTCTAGGGCTAGAGATATGCTGTCCCAGAGGATCTAGGGATGATACCCTACATTCACACGGTGGCTCACAACCATCTTTGACTCTGAAATGTGTCAAACCAACACGTCTAGCATAGACCCAGAAACATAGTGCATAAACTGAATATAGAAATGCAATATAGACATAAACAGAATCAGAACTGCAACTATAGTGAATGTCCAGTAGAGGGCGCCATTGGCTAGTAAAGAAGGGGCTTCAGCTTCCTAAGGAAGTTGGTAAGATACGTGGCC
Source organism: Mus musculus (assembly GCF_000001635.26). Taxonomy (NCBI): domain Eukaryota; kingdom Metazoa; phylum Chordata; class Mammalia; order Rodentia; family Muridae; genus Mus; species Mus musculus. Next base: position 43,841,378 of record NC_000071.6, read on the forward strand.
ACTAACAAGTCCAGATCGATGGGTCTTGATTCTGAACCAAGATAAGATAGTTTTATTATTTTTTAAATTCACCTTTTAACTGGTTGAAAAGAATTCAGTAATTTCTATTTCAAAAACTCAGAAGGTCAGATCTTATCTAGTTTAAATGAGATTTGGCCAGGGCCTCTGCTCAGTGTTTTAAAGTCAGAACAAGATTTTCTTAATCAGCTAAACTCTGATGATACACTATTCACCAATAAGGAACTTGGCTAACACTCTAGAACATTTGTAAAATAGAAATGCATACACAAGGAAACATGAATTGACTCTGTGTGTGTGCCGGCATGAACTGTGTCCAAGTGCCAAGAGGTGGTGTCAGGCAAAGGAAGCAAATAGCATTCTGTGTGTTTACATAAAGAGGGGTGTGTGTGTGTGTGTGTGTGTGTGTGTGTGTACATGCGTGTGCTGTCTTCCTTGGGAGGACAACTGACATTATTAACTGTGGTTCGATGGGAATAGAGTGATTAAGAATTTTTACTTTCACTTTATGAGCGTTCTGTTCTATCCACACGTTTCTGTGGCGTGCATTGTGATTTTTGTCACACACTCATGTTGTCTCTATTTCTCTTATTCTCTTTAGAGCCTCAGCATCTATGCGGAGGGAGAGCGCATCTCTTCATGCAATAGGAGACGCCAGCCTTCTCATTTCTCTCTTAGTAGCTTTGGCTTCAAGTTCTCAGGCGTGACTAGAAAATCCCCACAGGGTTCTAACAGAAGCCAGCCTTGCAGCAACCCTTGAGTAGTCCACTGTCCTGTGTAAACTAAGGAAACCCACTGTCTCAAGACAAACCCTTCTAGAAAAACAATGTAACCAGACGGTAATCCAGTTGTATTTACACTCATGATTCAAGAAACAAGGCATTCATCTAGTCCTGCTTAGCAGACAGAAGTTGCTACTGTGGAGTTAAAGTTATTATCTCTTATTTGATAATGGTACAAAGCACTGAGACCTGGAGAATAGTTTAATCTTAAATAATTAAATGTATTTATGGAAGCATCTGTATTTTTTATTTTCTGTATTTTCTTGTGTTTCAAATGATACAACACGTGTTTGTTAAGAGCTTCAATTACATGTACAGCATATAAAGGTATACATATATAGATGTTATGCAAAGATGTATATCTAAAGATGTCTATTTAATGGCTACTTATGATAAGGAAATAACCCAAAATGTCAAGCACACACAAGCACACACAGGTTTGGAACTGCTACATAAGGTTTTGTATACCCATAGGATGGAACGTTCATTTGTTAAGTAAATGTCATGTGTGTCACCTGACTGGTGAACAGTTAAGTCAAATGTAGTGCATTCTGTAACTGTAGTGCATTCTGTACTGGGCACTACTGCTCAGCCATCAGCAGGAACTAGTATTGATGTATAGTCATATGAATGGCAATTCCAGTGCATTGTGCTATGGGAAAGAAGCCTGACCAAATGGCTACACACTGCAGATAAAAATACAGAGTTCTGAAAAGGACAAAGCTATGGAGAAAGAGGAATGCGGTGGATTCCAGGATGGGTGGGCGGGGTGCCAGAGGCATGAGGGGGGGAGGGGCTAAGTTAAAGGAGAAGTGAGAAACACCAAGGTGGCATCTCACATAAACTTCTCAAAACTCTCAAAGCTGTGCATCAGAAGGAGTAAATCTCACAGGATGCAAATTTAACATCTTTGTCTTAGGAACATTTCATCACATAAGAAAATGTTAACATGTGTTAGAGATGGGATATAAAACTACTCACAATATGATGCAAGTGTTATGAAATATAATATGAATGTAAGAAATACTATCACATTCCTTATGTGTGTTTATAGCATATGCATACACTGTAAATGAATAAAAGAAAATAACCCCAAGGAGAGTGCAGTTCTCTCTGAATAGGGACTTCACAGCTATTCTGTTTTTGATCTTTGGCTTATTAATATTTTCTGCTTCTTTACAGTATATCAAAGAAAAAAAGGAAACACACTTACCATATGTGTGCAGAAATGTGGTTGAATAGGGAACATTTCCTGAAGAGAATAAAACAAAATTAAATCCTGTCACAGATACATTTGTTCTCTACCTATAGACAGCAGGCATGAGAGTTCCCTGATAGGCAATTTATGGCTTCCTCAGCCTTCCATGCCTTATCACAGGCCTTTGATCCCAGCGCTTGGGAGGTAGGTGCAGGAGAATCTCTGTTAGTTCAAAGCTAATATGGTTGACATAGTTAGTTCTGATTCTTGATTCCTGATTTCTCTTCACTCTTTACCTAACTCCACCCCTTTGGAATCCACACACAAATTTGCTCCATGAGACTCAATCAGGGTAAAGTTTATACTGTGATGCTAGGACCTGACACTTTCTTTTCTTTCTTTTCTTTTCTTTTTTTTTTTTTCAAGACAGGGTTTCTCTGTATAGTCTTGGCTGTCCTGGAACTCACTTTGTAGACCAGGCTGGTCTCGAACTCAGAAATCCGCCTATCTCTGCCTCCCAAGTGCTGGGATTAAAGGCGTGCGCCACCACCGCCCGGCGACCTGACACTTTCAATGCTTTGAACCCAAATAAATTGTTTCTGGATGAAGTAGCCTATGTGAGTTGTGTTGTAATAGTCCAAAGATGGATGGCTCTCCAGTCACTTTCATCCTCATCACTATCATCATGGATATAGTTAGCACTGTTGAGTTATATGCAGCCCGCCTTCCCCCTTTTATACCCAGCTTTTATACCCAGCACACACCCAGGCACCCAGTAGGCACATGCAGTCCCCCTTCCAGACTAGGATTCTCTGGGACTTGTGAGTCACAGCCAAGACAGGGGTGGGGAACACAGTCAGATTCAGGAGGATGAAGAACAGATGTGAGATGTGAGGCACTATAGAGTAACAAAGACTTGACATATGGTAGAGGTCCATTTGATAGTTACCATAGCTTACTGTAAAAATGCTGTCACTTCTTAGAGGCGCCATGCCCAGCTCCCTGTCACCCAGATCACTTCATTGCTAGAGCCCACTTGTGCCCTATTTTCTCTTCGTTGGGTATTTGAACTTGCTGTTCTCTCTTCATTGACCTTTCTTCCTACTCTGTCATTTATCTGGCAGATTCAAAGCCCTGCTTAGACATTGGACGTCACCTCCTCTCCTAGAACCTTTTTTAGTTTAGAAAAACAATAACACTATTCTGACCCACCCCCTACAGCCTTCCTAGTCTTCTTCCTTTGTTTGTTTGTTTGCTTTCTGCTTTGTTTTGTTTTTTCCTGAGACAGGATTACTCTGGGTAGCCCTGGCTGTCCTGGAACTCATGATGCAGACCAAGCTGTCCTCAAACTCACAGAGATCCACAGGTCACCTGCCCCTGACTCCCAAGCACTGGGATTAAAGGCATACACCAACACTGCCTGGCCCTATTCCTCACTTTTTTTCTCTTACCTCCTTGGCCTCCATGAAATCCACTATAGGTCCCTTGCCATTGTCTTGCTATTTTTGTGTGGGTGGTCTTTGCCAAACCTGGATTTAATCTGGACGGTGGCTTCCTGGCTTCCTTGAAGACTTAACCATCTTTGCAGGCCTGGCTTAGCTGAGTTTGAGACATTTGGACATAAGTGATTCAATGTGAACTAAGCTTTGAAAAAAAATGCACTTTTTGCAAGTCTTTCGTGGAGGAGACCAGGAATGGGCAGAGACAGTATTAAAAGTATGGTGAGCCACACTTTTCTGTATTTATTCTACATTTCAGTAAAATCTTTGAAGTGTCTGGTATTTCTTGTGTGTGTGCGCGAGAAGGAAGCAGAGAGAGAAAATGCTGCCGAGGACTATTTGGCTCAGAGAAAACAGAAGCAAAGGGCCAAATTTACTTTGGAGCCAACCAGCTCCTCAGGCTGATCTCACGGAAGTAGGAGCCAAGGGGTGTCTCTCAGACTGTCTTGGAGAACACAGTGTCCGCTCCTTCAGGTTGCCTGGGTTACAGGGGTCTTCCACAGTCACCCACAGCACACTAACCTGTGACTTAATTAGATGCTGGCTGCACTTTGGAATTCTGTGAAGAAAAAAAATGAAAGCTTTTTTTTTCTAAAGATAATAGTAGTGTTTCTCTTTTTCTGAACGTAAAATGAATGATACCTTCTCACTTGAGAAAAAATTCCAATATAGAAAAATGGGGGAAAAGATAATAGATATCATTCTGATAGCCGAGGCTATGTATGTATCAAAGCTTTCCCTGTGTGTGTGTTCATACATGTTTATATTTTTTCTGTAACACTGGCTATGTGAAGACTTCACACAGACTCAGGCTCTGGCCCTTGTATAACTTAAAACTCTACCACTGAGGTACATGCCAGCCAAAATTCCATACTTTTAAGCCTAGTGTTCAGGGTTATCTTCCTGTGATCTAAAGCACTGTTCTAGCCCTGTGCCTGGAAGGGGCTCCACCCCACGTCTTCTCTCAGTTCCCCATTCTCAGTACCAACCTGCTGTCCATCTGTCAGCAGGTGAAGGCTTCACCCCAGCTCTTCTCACAGCAAGGGAGTCAGGCCAGAGCTCCAGTTAAAACACCCCAAAGCTTACACTCCAGAGAGAGACTAGAAAGCAGGGTCTAGGGGTTCAGTAGCACACTGGGCTGGGCATTGTGGATTTTTAGGAAATCTTAGGATTCTTTATGGGTTGAGTGGTTCATTTCCAGGGTCAGGTGGCTTTCCCCCGTTACCTCTCAAACAATGATATACTGGATATGGCTATTAGGAAAATTCTTCCCATGATGCTTTGGAAAATCCCAAGGGAAGGGCTCAAAACCACAATGTAAATGTTTTTATAAGGGAGTCGCAGATGTTCTGTTCAGGATGTGTGTGTGTGTGTGTGTGTGTGTGACAATTGGGATGTGATCAGGCACCAGCCTCTGAAACAGAACCTGGTTCAGCTTCAAAGCTGCTTCAGCACAATAAGGGAATTCTGAGTGTCAGGAGACACAGAGCTGCAGTCCCCTTGGTTACCTCCTGTTTAACCCCTTCCTCTCCCTCTTACAACCGTCAGGTTTGCTCTCTCTGCAGGACCCACTGTTCATTCCAGACCTAGTGACTTTTATTGTGAAGTCTCTCTTGAGGATGCTGACCGCATCTGTTTGTCCCTGCTTCTGTGGACAGTGGCTGAAGGAAGGAACCACTCTTGGATGTGCATGCATCTCTTAACTCTCATCAAAGGAGCTTCTTTCTTCAGTGGTTGGCAGTTAATACAGAGACTCACAGTCTGTCACAGTGTAGGGAAGAAACTTTGGCATGTTCCGCCCTAAGTAGAACATCTCCATCACACTTCTTCTCCCAAGGCTCAGGAATCTTTGTAGAAGAGGTAGACAGCTACAAGGAAATAGTATTCATCCCTTCACCAAAGGGTAGCTACACATAAGAACTCACAGTGGATTGTGAGAGTGTGCACAGGACCTTTGCAAAAGCTCAAGCCAGACAAAATCCCAGCCTGGAAAAGGGAGGTTATTCAACGACCCCCCCCACACACACACACACACTTAACTGTGTAGCTATTGTCATCTAATAGCTGCAGCCGGGGGAGGGGGGTCAGTTTTCTTAAAGGATGTAGCTCCTGGTAGGTCAACTAAGGTCCAGTGGAAGGCCAGATAGCTAGAAGTACATGAGTAGAACAAACTAGATTTGATTGGTGAAGAAGAAGAAGAAGAAGAAGAAGAAGAAGAAGAAGAAGAAGAAGAAGAAGAAGAAGAAGAAGAAGAAGAAAGAAGAAGAGGAGGAGGAGGAGGAGGAGGAGGAGGAGGAGGGGAGGGGGGAGGGAAAGGGGGATGACAACAAGAGAAGGAAGAGGAGGAGGGGGAGGAGGAACAAGGCAAAATCAACACTAAGTTGGGCAGCTAAGCAAAGGAAGGTAGATCTGGGAAGACTTGGGGTAGTAAATATGACCAAAACATATTGTATGAAATTCTCAAAGAGCTAATAAAAATTGAAAAGAAAAGTGTCATAGGGTTCCATTGCTGTGAAGAGACGCCATAACCAAGGCAACTTCTATAAAAGACAGAATTTAATTAAAGCTGATGGTTTCAGAGGTTTAGTCCATTATCATCATGCAGGAAGCATAGCAGCATTCAGGCAGACATGGTGCTGGAGGAGACAAGAGTTCTACATCTTGACTGGAAAGCAGCAGAAGGAGGAGACAACTGTTTTCCACAGGCAGCCAGGAGGAGCCTCTGAAATTCCACACTGGGTAAAGCTTAAGCATGAGCCCTTAAAGCCTTCCCCCACAGTAATGCACTTCCTCCAAGGCCACACCTCCTAATAGTGCCACTTCCCTTGAGCCAAGCTTGTTCAAACCACCACAAACAGTATAAATAAAATGGAATGATTCACCAGGTTTGGGGAACAACAAGAACAGAAACCATCACAGGGAAGCAGCCCAATAGTATGGCAAAGAGCATGGATTCTGGGGCCAAACACTCTAGACCAAATGCCACTTTATCACCTGCTAACTGTGTAGCCCTGGACAAATTGCTTACAGTAAGATGCTTGATATTGTTTTAAGTAAGGATTGTAAGAACTCATGATCAGACAACATGCGTAGTAGACCCAGATATGAGGCATGTTTTTAGTACTGTGAAAGTGTTGGGGCTTATTATTGTTGGTGTTATTGTTACAGATATAATTACTTTATAGTTGTCTAGTCAACACCTGCCAAAATAGTGCACAAGTGAGCTGCTACTTGCAGCATGTGTGGGTGAAATATCTTCATACATCGTTCATTTTACTTCTTTCTTAACCCTGTGAAATCTTTGTAATTATCATGCATCGCAGAGAGCATACTACTCACTTAGTCAAGGACTCCTCCCATAGCCTCTGCTTTCCCCTTCCCAAGTCAGAGGGCAGCAAACCTCAGCAGGAAGGCACCATTCATGTGTTTCTTTATTAGTGGACAGATCCCAGCACCAGCAAACCTCTGACACACAGAGGATGCATAATGCAGACATGCTGAATGGGTGAATGAACGACACACATTTCATTCAAGAAGAAATGCTCCTGGAAGACTCCAGAGCACAAGAGAGGAACTGTGGAGACCTGAGAGAACTAAGTTCCTGTTTCATTCCTGCTCTGGGCACTAGGTTCCCATCTTGGCCTCCCGACACTTGACTGTTTTCCACTCAAACACAACAGCCTTGATAACAAAAGACTACCAGAACCTAAAGAGGAAACTGAGGAAGCTGTGATGCTGAAGATACTGAGAACATGAAATGCCTTCAATTCTCAGGGAACCCCTTGCAGGTTCCGATTGGATGGTACTCAGTTGTATGCCTTCCCACCACAGTCTGACCTGTGTACCACAGAGTTGGTCCTCAGCCTATCAGCACCAACTCTGGGATCTTCCAAGAGGTGGTAGATCCTTCAAGGAGGACAGCCTAGTAGAGGGAGTTGAATCTGCCCTCGAAGGGATGTTCTGAGATCTAAACCTCCTCTCTTGGTTTTTCTGGCTACCAAGGGATGAGCAGTCTCTTCTACCATGTACTTTCATCAGTGATCACCACCAGTTCCAAAATGATGGTGCAGTCAACCATGGATGGAAACCCCTGAAGCCTTTTCCCCGATTTAAGCTGATCGTCTACAGCACTTCTGTCCCGGTCACAGTTCACTAAGAAACACAGTCTTTTCTCAACTCCATATTTTATGTAGCTGCCTTAGCAAACAAATAAAACAATGAGTATGTCTTAGTCAGGGTTTCTATTCCTGCACAAACATCATGACCAAGAAGCAGTTGGGGAGAAAAGGGTTTATTCAGCTTACAATTCCATACTGCTGTTCATCACCAAGGAAGTCAGGACTGGAATTCAAGCAGGTCAGGAAGCAGGAGCTGATGCAGAGGCCATGGAGGGATGTTCTTTACTGGCTTGCCTCTCCTGGCTTGCTCAACCTGCTCTCTTATAGAACCCAAGACTACCAGCCCAGAGATGGTCCCACCCACAAGGGGCCCTTCCCCCTTGATCACTAATTGAGAAAATGCCTTATAGCTGGATCTCGTGGAGGCACTTCCCCAACTGAAGCTCCTTTCTCTGTGATAACTCCAGCTTGTGTCAAGTTGACACACAAAACCAGCCAGTACAGAGTATGTCCACAGTGAAGTGTAAGGTCACATCTGTGCAAAAGTGGTCCTTTCAAGGTCAAGATTAGCAAAGGGTGTGGAATGGGTATGAATGAACCAAACATCACTTTGGAAAGAAGTCACATTTGACTCCAAACAAGCAGAACTGGCCCCTAGCTTGTTCTCCACCAAGGGAGACTATTCAAAATTCTTCAAGGTAGCAATCAGGACCCATGAAGAGGAATCTTCGCTGAAGACTGTGCCATTCCTGGGACTCAGTAAACAGGCTTGTTTTGAAAGCCAGACCTCAGCCTTTCCCTTCTCAGGAGACTTTTGGCACCACGGAAAGGGGCAGACTGAAAGACTTCTGGCGACCAGTGTGGACTGATTGTTGAGACTGGAAAACTGCTTTTCAAGACCTGGCAAGGGCTCTGAAAAGCCACATTAATACCCGGCAAGGCTGGTTGTAGAGTCTGAACTATGCTAATTCCAACATGATCACCGGGACTTGAGTCCCAACTGTTTCTGTTTTTCTTTGTAAAGCCAGTGAAAGGCTATCCCAGTAGTAAGAAATATGTATTGTTAAATTACTTGGCATTTTATAGTTTGTTTTACCCCCAAAGACTCAAAATGCATCACTTTTTTCTAATAGGTATTTATTCATGATTATATTATTCTCTCCTTGAGAAGTTTTCATCATGTGACAGCTGCTAAAATTACCCAAATTCTCCTAGAAAATAATTTATTTATTTGGAGAAAACATATGTTGAAAAGCTGATTCGGGTACAGGTGCCTTCTCAATGCCAAAGCAGGGCGGTTTGCTTTGAACTTCTTCCAACTTAACCTGCAGGATTCCACACGTTTTAGAAAATGTAGCACATTAGTCCTACCTAGACGGTGTTTTAAACCTTAACAGTTTGAGACCAAGTCCACACTTACAAGCTTTAAGAGCACAGTAAGCTTGTTTGGGGTTTGAGAAATAAAGATTTACAAAAAAAATGTAACCACCGGAACACTATTCTTCAACATGGCTGTTACCAATGTCGTTCAGAAGCCGGGTGAGCAGGGGACTGGAGGGGAGGAGGGCGACAGACACCCACTAGGGGAGAATTAGCCTAGCAAGTAACATCTGTTTTATGTAAGTGATGAAGATGGCCCAGAGATCCTCAGGATTCAGAGTGGAAGACTCCATCCAGCTGAGCATCATGGGAGGAAAAAAAAAGTGACAGAGACTGGGGAGGAGAGTTATACAGCCAGGTGAAAGAGCCCAGTCTGAAAGGAGTGTATGGGACACGAATGTGCAGAAAGGTTTATGTTCTTAAATGCTGAGTTTGTATGAAGCGTTTTCACGTTCCCGATTTGCTCGGTCCGCATTTGCAGACAGTTTTGATTGGGAATGGTGGGAGGAGATGCAGTGTTGTGGTAGTATTATATTCAAGGCACGACTCTGAGTTTGGCTTCTCATTCATCCCTTCTCCAGTGGAGCTGCCTAATAAGGTTGTGTGGACTAATAAAATCACCGACTAGAATGCAGATATCATTAGTGTTGCAGTTTGGATTCAGAGTGCCCAAGAAAGGCCCATGCATTAAGATCTTGGTGCTCATGGTGGCACTTTTAGAATATTGCAGACATTTTTTAAGCAGTGAGGCCTAGTGGGAGACCTTCAGGTTACTGAGGACTGGCGTTGAGTGTAACCACAGGACTTCAGTCTTCTTGTTTGCTTCCTGGACATGAATGAGGTGAGCAACTTTGTTCTGTAGTATTCTCCGTGGCGCCCTGCCTTGCCACAGGCACAAATCAATAAGATCAATCCATCATAAACAACACCTCCCTAACTGAGAGCAAAGAGAAACCTTTCCTTTCCATGAGCTAATTACTCTAGGTATGTTAACAGAGTGGTGGAATGCTAACACAGTTATTTAGTAGCTAGATATTTTTAGCCCTGTAGTAGGGCCTGTTCCTGGAGGAGATGGCTAGGCCAGGGATGGCATTATACTTATGATATAACACCCTTGCTCCTGTGTAAAAGAGCTCTTGGCTCCTTAGAATTTTATCAGGTGTTCTTCTTAGTAGAATTGGCTACTGGAAAGAAGAGAGCCAAGGCACACAACCAGGGGCTAGCTATTAAAATACTATTTACACCCTTGACAATCCTTTTGAAAAATTACAATGATAGGTGCTGGGATGTCCCAAGCTGTAAAGTGGCTTACAATGCAATGCTTAGGGGAAACTAGCATTGCAGACTGTATATGTCAATGGCCTGTGTGGTGGTTTGGATAAGAATGGTCCCCATAGGCTCATATATCTGAATGTTTGGTCTGCAATTGGCAGAACCATTTGGGAAGAATTAGGAGAAGTGGAGTTGTGTTACTGGGGATGGGCTTTGGTGGTCCAAAGACCATGCTATTAGTTGGTTAGCTCTCAGTCTATCTGTCTTTCTCTGTCTCTCTGTCTCTGTCTCCCCACCTTCGCTCTTTCTCTTTCTCCCCTCAAGTCTGTGGATCAGGTGTAAATTCTCAGCCACCATTGCACTTCATTTTGAATGTCTGCCCACCTGCCGCCATGTTCCCTGCTATGATGGCTGACCCGTCCAGCAGGTCCAGTTATTCGAGGATCTCGAGGGGACCTCCTCCTAATAACCAAATGGGGGGTAGAGAGAGACGAGGGTCTTGTACGAATAACGACACGGAAACCGTTCTGAAGTTGTATCAAGACCCCAATGTATTGAGAAAGGTCCAAGGTTTAAATGCACAAGCAAAGGGGGAAGTACAGATACTTATCAGTGGGAGGGGTAGGGCAATACAAGCAAAAGGAGAAGTACTTATGGGAAGGGGGGCAATAGAAATTCTTTCTTTTGACAGCTACACGGGGAAGCAGGAACTTGGTGGTATCAGGGTGTGGTCAGGACATCGGTGATGACCTAGGGCTGGAACATCCCGTGGTTCTCAGAATCCATGTGTTGGTGGCCCGCTTTTGACCCTCTTCTCGGGGGGGGGGGGGGGGGGGGGGAGAGGCCCAATTCAGAGATCAGGACAATAGCGTTGCCTTAATGGCTCCCAACAGATGGCAACGGACTCTAACAATCTGGAACTCTGATCCCCAAAATAAATTCTTTCTTTTACAAGCTGCCTTGGTCATGATGCTTTGTTATGGCAATAAAACAATAACCAAGACAGCCTGCAACGGACAGCGTCTACTTCTTCCTTGCTTTCATACACCTGGAGGCTATGCATGGTGTCAGTTTTCTCATTCATTTAAAAAGTGCGTTTATTCATTTTTATTGTTTGATTGACTTGTGTGTGCTTGTGTGTGCATGGGACATGCTTGTGGGAGTCTGAGGACAACGTTCAATGTCGGCGAGTCTATTCTCCTCTTCGTCTATGTGGGTTCTAGAAATTAAACTAAGATCACCAGGGCTTGGTAGCAAGCATCTTCAGTCACTCAGGCATCTTGTCATCCTGTGAGTGGATTTTACGCTTTGAAATGATTGGAAAGATTTATAAAGAACATCATTTTATAGTCTTAAAAAAATGCAAGATGCTGAAATTCCAGTGTCCATGGACATGGTTTGATTGCAGACAGCCATCTTCTTCCTGTGTGTGTCAACTAATGCTCTCTGCTAAGATGGCAGTCCTGGCTAGATGTACAGAGATAGGAAGCCATCAAAGCTGAAAGTACTCATTTCCTGTCCGGAAAGGTTTGCTGACCTTCAGCCTAAAAGAAGCAGGTTAGTCAGTCCTGCCCCATTGGCTACATGAGGAGAGTCCAATGGAGGCACAAGAGCTCCCTGACACTCCCTCCCTCCCAGCCAACACACAGCCAATTATTATTCTTCCTTCCACCATTCTCAGCTCCCCTGCCATGGCTGGAACAAGCCCGGGCAGGATCTCAGGACTTGGAGAATGCCCTTCCCCCATGCTGAGCATCAGGAAATCCTCTTTAGTCCTTAAGTAAGGCGACATTGTCATTAGCTATATTTCTTCAGAAACAGACCCCGTGACAGACCGTAAGTCTGCTCAGGGAATGGATTGCTCAGAGAAGGAAGCCAGTTCAGACCACGTAGCATTTACCACAAGGTACTTGAACCTACTCCTGCTGCAAAGTTTTGTAGGCAATGCAGCTCACACCTAACAGTTGCTGCTCGTGAGACAGGAAGAGGTTGAGAGAGAAGGCCAGAAGACCTGCCACCATGGCATCTACTTGTCTGTGGGGGTGTCTAATTCGAGACCACAGGTGAGGTAAACTAAAAAAGAAAAAAGATTCTTCATAGAAGGCTTTTCACAAACCAATTGTTAACACAGAACGTAGGTTCTAAAAATGCACTAGTCTTTCCAGAGAGCACAGAAACGCCTGCTTTCTACCACACAAACCTCTGAAAACTATAGTCTCGGAGCAAATAGCAAAACGCGATCAGCCAACTGAATACTTGAAATCACATTCAGACTGAGCAAGTGATTTGCATGAAGTCAAGCGATTTTAGAAATCCTGTTTCAAGCCATTGGTCCTAGAAGCACAAGAATTTGCATCAAGACCCACCGGAGTTATTCCAATGCCATGAAGTATGTTGAACACTACCAGTAAGGCTTGCATTAGCAGGAAATCCTCTTGGAATTTAAAATTATTAAAAATATCTGCACTTTTGTCGAGTGTCTCTTCCAACTATACAGATTGATCATTATGGTGTTTTAGATGAGAGATGTTACCCTGAGGCTCAGGTATTTGAACATTTGCTCCACAGTTGGTGGCCCTAATTGGAGAAGTTACACAGGGCTCTGTAAGAGGTGCCTGCACCTTTTATTTTCTTCTGTGTTCTCAGGGCTTCTAGGGCTACAGCAGAAACAGGAAGGAAGTGTGTTGTGAATGCTAGGAAGAAACAATGCCCTATCCAAAAGGAACTACTCTTCCGTAGATCTCTCAACAGTGAGTACTTTTAAAAGCTTGCCTGGTGACAGGGAACACAAGCTATCTCTCAATGGTCCACCGTTATAGTATAGTATAAATAAATAGAATTTTTAATTATTTACATCTGGTGGTTTTTAATGTTATTTTTGAAAAGCTAATATGTATATGCATTTAAAAACTAAAAGTTCTTATAAAAGCACACATCATGTATCTTTGTTCCTTTTCTGTGGCTATAGAATACCATGATTGAAATCTTGTCACTCAAAAGGCTGAGGCAGGAGAATTGTTAGAAGTTATAAGCCAACTTTGGCTACAGAGCATGTTCCAAAATAGTCTGTGTTACAGACTGAGACTCCATTACAAATATAAAACTGAGAAGAAAAACTAGTATACCAGAAGAATAACAATTTATCTTGCTCATACCTCTGGTGAGTGGGATACTTAGGGACACAGTATCACCTTCTGTGAACTTTTGTTCCCTGTCATGACAAAGCTGAATGGACAAGCCAGTATACCCAGACAGAGAGGACTCAAGCTTTGTTCTTCTCCTTTCTCAGGAGCACACTGGACAGGAACCCCCAGAGTAACAGCAGCCACTGACTCTTGCATGGTGGCAGGACTCCCATGGCATCAGCACACCCTGGGAGTCTCACTTCACACTGTTTCAGCGTCAAGTAGGTTTCAACATGAGTTGGGGAGGCTATAGTAGATCAGGAATCCCACTTTCATTACCTCTTCTGATCTGTACCCGACTCGGGTTACCACTTGTTTAGAGATTCCTATGGGCCTATCAGGGGTTTCTTTGTGTACATACAAACAGATATGAACACACATGGTTGCCCTTAACCTTGTCCTACAGAAAGATGAAGCCATTCAAAACAAACTTCAGTCCATTGCTTTTCTTCCCCTTAATGCATCTTAGAGATTATTCTGTGTTGGCATGGATATTTCCTACACTATCTATGTCAGGGGTCATAAACCTCTCTGTTGGCTATCAATAAGTTGGACAACTTCATTGTGAGCCATAAATTCCAAAGAGAAAAAAAAATGATGAGTTGAGTCTCTGTTGAGGGCTGTGCACCAGCTGCAGTCACTGTTGAGGACTACATACCACTCAAACTGAGTGTCTCCATTGTCGACACAAGTCTGTGGTCCTTTTGTGTGCCGCCTTCTTCTTCTTCTTCTTCTTCTTCTTCTTCTTCTTCTTCTTCTTCTTCTTCTTCTTCTTCTTCTTCTTCTTCTTCTTCTTCTTCTGTGAAAGGTGCTTTCTTAATCATGCTAAAGACTGAGTTTTTCTGTGTGCCATGCCTGCCGATTCTTTTTTCACAATGCTCAGTTACTGGGGCTCAGGACACATCACCCTTAAATATGATCATAGGAGATCAAAATATGCTACCTCAAATTATACTCAGCATATCTGAGGCTGGTTATCATGAGAAACTGCAGATGTAGCAGCAGCTCTGGCAAGCTTTCCTTTTGTAAACACACACATATTTGAAAAGGAAGTGTAAAAGGGTAAACTTTCCGTGTCAAGTAGAGGACAGTACCCAGATTAATCTTTCTTTCCGGGAGACTTATTTGCAAGATAGGCATACTTCCTCCCCAGCCCTACCACATCTTGGGTAATTGCCCACTTTCATAGAAGCCTCAACCCCCATCCCTTCCTGTAATGAGGATGTGTTGCATAAAAATTTTTTTTGAGACCAGGTTTCTCTGTGTAATAGCCTTGGCTGTCCTGGAACTAGCTCTGTAGACCAGAGTAGTCTAGAAGTCATAGAATCTGCCTGTCTCCTTCTGCCTCTGCCTCTGCCTCTGCCTCTGCCTCTGCCTCTGCCTCTGCCTCTGCCTCTGCCTCTGCCTCTGCCTCTGCCTCTGCCTCTGCCTCTGCCTCTGCCTCTGCCCCCCCACCCCCAAGCACTGAGATGAAAGGCATGCACCACCATTGCCTAGCATATAGCATAAACTTTAACCATTTGCTCTTTCTTCAAGTTACTTTTTCCCCCAGGGACTTCAGATATCCTGCATATTTAAATGTAGCTTTCCCCCTTGTTAATTTGTTTGTGTCCATTTAGTTTATAGTCCTTCCGAAGAGCCTACAGTGTGAAGGGGAGCTGCCCTATCACCATCACCTTCAATGCATCCCTTTGGGCTCAAGGTCAAACACCACTTGGTTCCACTGATCTAGGTCAGGGATGATTAAATTCAAGCTCTTGAGATCATGGAATCTCTGCAATAGAAAGACCAGGCACAGGGATATGTTTGTACAACTTCCCAGTGGCAAGAATGAAGGCAGCTGAAAATGTCCACTGGACCAGAGTGAAGGACAACTTTCTAGTTGTCCCTTATCTGAGGGAGGCGGGCTTAGCTAGTGGTCTTGAACCTGCACTGGCACAGATAAGGGGCTTGGGATTATGGGAAATAAGCATGGAAGCAGAGAAGTTCAGGAAGGGAGGCCAATCCCTCAGAAGCATACACAAAGCATTCAGACACATGAAAAAAATCAAATAAAACTTTTGAAAAAGTAACCTATTGTACAATTCCAGTGAAAATAATCCAGAAAAAAAAAGAAGATTATCAAGAAAAACAATGGTTACCTGAGTTGAGCAGGAACAGGGTGCAAACATAGTAGGTGCTGCATACTCTTCCACCCCTGCAAAAAATCATAGAATGTCAGGCGACGGGACTGGGCCGGGGTATAAAGAGTAGACGGGTACTTATACTGTAGTCATGATGAAAGAAAATAAAACTTGAGACCTGTGATTCATGTAATTTATGTCAAATAGCCCAAAGAGTTGTTTGTGAGCTTTGAAACCTGGGGCTGAGAACATAGCAGAACAGGCCAGGACATGCCTGGGCAGGCCCATTGTTAAGACATTCCTGAGGCTGCTTGGCCATAAAGATAAAGAGAATGACATGCGGGACTGGCCCCAGGCCTCCCTATCTCCCACCCTTCTGACCTAAGTTAAATGTTATCTGTATGTACAATCTGCTGATGTTTAAATGGACCAATCCTGTGAAACCACGTCAATTCCTCCCCCAGCCCCAGCCCCCTTTCTATAAAAAACCCTAGCTTCCAAGCCTCGTGGTCGAAACCACTGTCTCCTGCATGAGATAAATTTCGACCCAGAGCTCCGCCATTAAACTACCTCATGTTTTTACATCAAGGCGTTCTGTTCTGTTCATGATTCTTGGGTGCTCGCTGAATCGGGAGTTGAGTGGGGGTTTCCCCACTAGGTTCTTTCAATGACATCTGGCTAACATGTGGAGTCACTTTTGTTTTCTGGTTTTAGTGACTTCTTGCTTGCTTCTTTGACAGAATACTTGTCAAAAGCCACTAAAACAAGGAAAGGTTGATTTGGACTCATGGTTTGTGAAGGGATCTGGTCAGTCAAGGAGGGAAGGTAGGGTAGCAGGCATGTGAGGCTGTTCTCACTACATTCAGTCCAGAGAATGGGGGAGACAGATGTCGGTTCTCAGTCTCCTTTTTTTCCTTCCTTTTCTTCTCTTTTCACTCAGTTCCAGATTCCATCCAGGCTACAATGGAGTGATTCTCCCCTCCTCCTCTAAATCTTTCTGGAAACTTTCCTGGATACAACCAGAGCTATGTCTCTTAGATAATTCTAATTTCAGTTAAATTGATAATGAATATTAATCAACCTAGTGGGGGGATACATGGGTGTGGGGTGCATGGGTATAGATATGGGTATGGGTGTGGGTGGGGTAGATGGCTGGTGGTGTGCATGAATGTGGGAAGAGGTATATGGGTGTGGATGGGGGTGTGCTTGGGTATAGGTGGATGGGTATGGGTGGAGGGATGAGGGAATGTGTAAGAGTTCTATTTCCTGCTCAATTTTTGCTATGAATGTAAAAGCTGTCCTAAAAAGGACGTTCACTGTTGAAAGGAAACGTGTGAAAGTCAGTGAGTGATAGTGAAAGACCCACAATGTGAGGACTCCCCCACGTTCTGACTCAGGAGAGGCGACACCCCAAAATCACCCACGAGAAACGGTCTTGCTGCAAACTGCAAGAGAATTTTTATTCAAGAGCACTCTCGGGACCACCGTCATACACCACGCAGGGGTAGAGGACCGTGGCACCCCGAGTAGCTAGATAAGGGGGTATTTAAAGGAAGAAACCACAACTCAAGAAAGTGGGGAGGGCGTTGTTGGAAGATACCAAAGATACCAGTTAAGAGTCACAAGGAAGTACAAAGTCACAGGTGTCACAAGGAATACCTGGTAATTGTTAACTCTCAAGACAGTTTTTAAGAGCCCCTAACAATAGCACATTTGCATTGCAGGTTCCAGTAATGGTCAGGGTGCCATTCTTTGAATTGAACCCAGGAAACAGGTGGGTGGAGGAATGAATGTCGCTATCTGTTTTATGATTAGCATACCTTGGAGCACTGAGTTTACTACTCTTTCAATAGTTAGGGTCAAAGTCTTTAAATGGGTTTCACTTGGGACTTTCTCTTCATTTTTTGCTTCTTTTTTGGTTTTGTTTTGTTTTTAATTCGCTTCCAGTGTATTAAAACTGGGCTGAGAGAGCATTACTCAGTGTCCTTCAGCTATTCCAGAATTCTCCAGCTAAGATGTTTGTCCTTCAGCCTCTTGGTGTTGAATGTAAGAATGGAAAGCATAAATATCCCTAGAAGTGAAGTAAACATCTTATAAGATCTGTTGAAAGGAAATGGCATATGTTGGTATTCTCGGTTGATTGGCAATGCATGTATAGAGTAGCTAATGTGCAGAGTTAGTACTTGGGCAATAAAGGGGTTAATTTGACTAAATCAGTGAGTACTGAGCACTAAATCAGTGAGCACTGAGCACTAAATCAGTGAGCACTGAGCACTAAATCAGTGAGTACACTGTTTATTATAGGCAGAATCAGGGCATCCTTTTCTCGTGTCCATAAGCTGATTTTCCACACAGGATCATTCTCTCACTCAACCCACAGTCCACCTGGGGTTCCACTTCCAAAGTCAAGCTATAGGAGTTGCTCGAATTTAAAGCACACACTAGGGATGGACTGGGTGATAGGCTCGGAAGTGGGCTCAAAGGCAACGCTAGGGTTTTAATTACTACAATGAGGCGCCAGGTGTGCGCATGGATGTGTGACAGTGTTCTGCTGCAAGGTGATAGATACAGTGAGGAAGAACAGACACCTATGTCCATCCTACAGGCTTGAATCCCAGTACCCATTCTCTACCAGTGACTAGTAAGCCAGTCTTTCTCTCACAGTAGTCTGGGTCACATGTACAGCCTGTGTTTTGAACTCGTTATAGATCTGAATGAGCTAACATTTATAAAGCTTCTGTTCTCAACATTTTTTTTTCTTGTGGGAGTAATGGGCTTCCCAAACTTGGGCCTGGGATGAATTTCCCTTCCTCCGTCTTTCTCAGTTCAGCAAGCAACCTCTCTATCAACCCGTCTGCTCACATCATCGCTATCCTCCCCACTGCGCAAGCCCAGATCACAGCGGCTGCCTCTGACGCTAAATATCTCTTTTAGCAGCCCGTCCTAGTAGCTACACCCAGGGTTTAATCTTATCTGCCGCTGCTAACCCATTTCAAAACACCATCATCTCTGGTCTGGATCCAAATGCCACAGACTCTTAAATGATCTTGCTAGCTGCTTCTACTTCTGGGGTCCTTTCTATTGCTTTTCAGCAAGGGCTCTAATAAAATTCAAGCCCGTAGGTGTAACTTTCTTATATATGTGTCTGCTTGGCACCCACTGCCAACACACAGTCAGCAGCATTCCTGTTCATACACACATGCACGCACCTGGAGCCTCACTGTAGCAGCTAAAATCCCAGAGTTACCTTTGACCACAGATCTGAGCCTATCGCTCAGCCCCTGCGCTTTTCTTCTGGAATCCTGGCACCAGGGTCCTCTAGTTGCCCTTTGACGCTCCTTGAACATATCTGGCTTACTCCTGCCTTAAGTGAGACCTTTCACCTGCTCTGTCTGTGTTATGTGGCTACCTCACTTTCAGATAATAACCTTCCCCATGAGACCCTCCTCAGTCCGCTAGGCCCATAGCAATCTTCCAATTCCAGATCCATGCCCTGTTTAATTGGTCTTCTGGCCCCCCAGCACTGTTCCACCTGTGTAATGGATTACTTAATGAGTATGTCTATTCCATGTCTGCTTCTATTAGACTGCAGGACTATTTTTAGTTCTTGGATACCTGCTACTTATAACAGCTCATTGTTGCGAGCTGACCTGCGGCTCACAAGAAACGGGGTACACCCGGGAGGCAGACTGGAGCTGAAAGAGAGAGAAATAGACGGTCGAGAGAAAAATGGAGCTAAGTCAAGGTTCCTGATCAAAGCTCAAATGTAAATAGTAAATGTGATTATAAAGGGGTGGGGGGCATTCCCACCAATCCATTCTTGGTGCCTGGAACCAGCTGCAGGTGTAGTCTCTGGAATATCTCAGGGGCCTCTCAGCAGGTAGCAACGTCTTGAAAGAGAACAGCAACAATAGAGCCATCTAGGTAGGAAGGCTCCACCCTAGGTATTCTCCTTAGTGGCAGCAAGGTCAAAGTCTGGATCAGCCTGCTTCGAGGCTGGGGGAGGCTACATGTCATAAGTTAAACTCTCAATAAACATTTAATGAGTAAGTGGATGATTGAGGAAATATAAGAAAAAAAATTGCCGTGATGTATGATATTTGACTTAGATTTATGGTCTAGTACTCAGCCCAATGCCAGGAACTAGGTGTTGAGAAAGGGCTTCCTCCTATAGGCATTGCCTGGTGCCAGCCTCATGCTGCATATTGTCTAGGTACTGGGGGCATAATGTACTTGTGATAGTTGATGAACCAAGGCAAGCAGTGTACTGTCCTAGAGGAGGAGAGCTGCAGGGGCAGGATGGAGGAGAGGCTCCACCCATTCCTGGAGACTTGACCCAGGAGGAGGTATATGTGCAGCAAGCCTGGGAAGGGAAAAGATTACATAAGGAGGGCACTCATGTTCAAGGAGCTCCTGAAGAGTGAGTCTGGGTTCTTGTGTCACAGAGAGGAGATGGGCCCCGTCATTTCCTTCCTTTCCTTCTTCCAACCCCTCCTACCACCATCCCACCCCACTCTGTCCCAGATTCATAGCCTCTTTCTTCTTCTTCTTCTTCTTCTTCTTCTTCTTCTTCTTCTTCTTCTTCTTCTTCTTCTTCTTCTTCTTCTTCTTCTTCTTCTTCTTCTTCTTCTTCTCCTTCTCCTCCTCCTCCTCCTCCTCCTCCTCCTTCTCCTCCTCCTCCTCCTCCTTCTCCTTCTTCTCCTCCTCCTTCTCCTTCTTCTCCCCCTCCTCCTCCTTCCTCTTCCCCCTCCTCCCCACTCCTCCTCCCTCTTCCCCCTCCTCCCCTCCTTTTGCCCCCCTCCTCCTTCTTCTTGTTTTACACATGCCCACACTCACAACACACACACACACACACACACACACACACACACACAAATATATATAAGTACAACCTGCTGAGATGGTTTAGTGTTCCTTGTATGTATGATTTCAAGCTGATCGATTTATATTGTAGAGCCAGGTAGGGGTTCCTCCCTGGGGAAAATTAACTTGCCCTCTCCCAGCAGTTATTAGCTGCCTGTAGCTTTGTCTAAGGGTAGATCCCCATGAGATTTCTTCCTTCCATATCTCGTCTATCAGTGTTGTCGTTGTTCAGGTCTTGTTTAGGCGGCCATATTGTTACAGTATCATAAGTATTTGCTTCCCTGTGATTTCTAAGAGACACAATTTCATAACAGACTTAACAGCCCTTGGGCTTCATAACTACCTTTGAACCTACCAAAGATTAAACAACAACAACAACAACAACAACAACAACAACAACAACAAGGCTAAACAGAAAGATATAAAAAATGTTAACAGGAATTGTGTATGGGCCATTCTAGAAGCACCCCCAGATCCACAAGATTGCTTAAGGCTGTGTTTGAACACCCATCTCTTTCGTCTACATACCTTGCTTGTTATTTACACCCTAATGTAGTACCCTGTCTTCTCTAAGCCTTTCTTAAAGCTGCTCAGACCTACTGGCATCCCTCTGGTCAGACATGTAGCTGCTGCTACTATCTGAGCTCACTTTTCAAACTTGTGTTGGAGGGAGTCCCTAGCAAAGGAATTCTACAAAGCCCAAAGATTCCTTTAATTTCATTGTACAGAAGAGGAATGTGTGCTTCAGAGCAGACTCATGCTCTTTTGGAAAGGCCAAGCCCTCCTACCTGGCCACAAAGCCTATGCTTTTCACTGTGTGTCCCAAGATCAAGGCCCCTTTATTTCTGTGCTCTCGGCACCTAACATAGTGGCTTGCACATGGTGGGTCCTCAATATCTGTCAAATAAATGAACAAATGAATCAAAGCTATCATGCACTATGCTTTGTGTCTCAGTATGTTAACTGTGTCCCAATACGTCCATAATCACAGGACTGTGTCCATTTTAGGTGTGTAGCTTTCTCTCGTGTCAGCCTCACTTTTGTCTGATTAGACATCGCATGTCAACTATTTCTCAAAAGAAAGGCGTAGGGAACCAGCCCCCTAGTCATATCGTAGCAGTATGCTCTGTTTGAAAGAGATGAGCAGTTGATGTAGTTTTCTTCTCTAAGAATATATCAATCTCAGATATGGTAGCTGGGCATCTTTTAGAAAAATAAAATGCAAATGGAGAGAGCTCACAAACCAAGTGACTGCAGAAGTCAAAGGTGGCAGGCTTCGTTTTGGATTCATTTTCTGTGTTTGTTATATTTATCAGAAATAGGAACAAAAAGCCCAAGTTTCCTCAACTCACTGAAGATTAATAACAAGAAATGAAGACAGCAAAAAGAGCAGGTTTACTCATGTGAATGCCAGGAAATCCAGTCTAGATATCATGCCACTTGGTACAATGTTACAATGTTTTTGGCTGGTGATATCTTTCCAAGGTAATCAGGTAACCAATAGGACATGGCATGCTATAATGAAGATCTGTCTATGTATGTGTGGATGCATGTGTATATGATTATATACAAGTAAATATGTATATATGTAAATGTGTGTCTTATTTGTTCATTAACATAAGAGGAAACCAGCGAAGGAAAAAGTCATTTTTTATGTTTACCAGTTTGCTCCATGTGTATTGATCATATTTATTGTCAAAAGCAAATACATAGGGCTAGATAGAATAGTGCTTGAAAGAATCTGAATTTCGTACCAGATCCTACCATGGGTGGCTCACAACCTCTTTTAACTTCAGCTTCAGAGAATCTAATGCTCTCTTCTTAACCTCCGGGGGCTCTTGAACACACCTTGTACATATAAACCTACATAGGCTCACACACATACAGATAAACAAAAAGTGAACATGTCTTTGAAAAAGTTAACAATACTCTTTTAAAAGGGATGGTTGGGGGAGAGAGTGAGGCTCGTTACACAGTAATTGTATTTGAACTTTGCCCTTACAGATAACATGAAAAGAAACACCGGGCAAAGGGGTAAAAGAAAGTGGGAGAACAGCACAGGGTCAGAGATAAGGGAGGCAAACTTGAGGCAAAGTAGGAGCAGCACTTCATGCTCCATTTTCAAATCTATAGTTCAGATGTGACATGTGTAACCCTCCACTCATCGGAAAGTCTAGATACCGGGAGTAAACTGGGGGAGCTGTGCATCTATTCGCCTAACAGGCACTTAAGGACTTTATGTTAAATTTCAGAATACAAAGAGGAAAAAAAATCAACTGTTACCAACCACACCCTAAGCAAATACTCGGCCTTATGAGAAGGAAGCCTAGAAGACGTTCTGCAAAGTTGTGTTTGGTGGCTAGGTAGTTCATTCCCAAGCCTGTGAGATCTGCCTTGTCTCAGGACATCTGCTGGCATCTGTAGTGTTCAGCCACGAGAGGGTACAACTTGAAGGCCTGCTGTGACGGTTAATATCGACTCTGGAATCATCTAGGAGACATGTCATTGGCATGTTTTCGGAAGATTTTTCTAGATTGAGCTAGTTGAAGTAGAAAGACTAATCATAAGTAAGGATAATATGGATAAATATCCCAACCATTCTATCATTTGGGAACCCTAGTCTAAATAAAAAGAATGTGAACTGAACGATAGTTTTCATTGCTCTAAGCTTCCTGACCAAAGACCAGCTCTCTCATGCTCCCTCCATATCGCCTCTGCCACGGTGGACAAGACTAATGTTGAGTTTGACCTGTGAAGTCACGGAAGGATAAATGTCCTGGGCTCTTATAATCCTGCAGTCCCATTAGAATCATGGCAGCAATAACTTGTGTCTTTTCACTGTTTTTTATCTTTCTTTTGTGCTGGAGGATTTAGGAGCCATGGTCTATTATTTAAATCTATCCTTGCTCAAATTTCAGTTTGGTGTTTACCCAGTGTTAAGGATAACAGGACTTCATGACAACTCCCATAATTCTTAGGTCTAAGCCCTAAACTTCATGTCTCAAAAGGCAGCTGTATTAGAAGATAGCCCAGTTACCTGTATAGAATAATTAAACTGAGACCATGGAGGGAGGGAAGGCTCAAATCCATCACCTGGTGGTTTCATACAAACTGGAAATTAGATCGCAGACTGTTACAGACATACCTGCTCAGCGAATAAAGACGAAGAGAAGGGCAGACTGAAAGCCGAGTGGACAGGCCTCAGAACGAGCCACCCATGCAGAAACCTTGATCCTGAACATCCAGTAGTGCAAGACAATACATTTCTTTTGCTTAAGACACCCAGTGTGTGTGATACTGTGCTATGGCATCTCCAACAGACTGGCTGACTGAGCTTAGACCTTTGTCCATTTTCTTTTGTTGTTGTTGTTTTGTTTTGTTTTTTGTTTTTGTCTAGGCAGTGGGTGTGGTTGCACAAACGGGGGTGGGGTTGGGGGTGGGGCGGGAGGGGGCGGGGTTCACTAACTGGCCTTTCTTTGAACTTTTAACCATTTAATGACACCCTGAAGACTTGTCTACTCCCCAGCCTGACTAGTAGTCTCCATCAGTGTTCCAAACAGTTCCTCACAGGAGTGTTCTCTTTCTACTTCATGAAAGAAGCAATCAGGAGACAACTTCCTTGTCAAAACCCCCACCCTTGCATATTCTCCACCTCTTTTTGTAAGGAGCTGGAGCTTCAGCCCACATCCCCACCGTGCCTCAGCTTCCTCTCCCCATCTCCTGCATTTGTCAAGTGTTACTGTGTGAGTCATCTTGTCAGCCTCCAAAAGTCCTGTGAGAAGTCTGGTCTCAGAACAGGATGCTGTTTCCTGACTCCCAGGCTATTGTTACTTTCTCATTGTTGAGGAAAAAATATCCAACGTGACAACTGAAAAGAAGGAAATTTCACTTTGGTTCAGGTTTTAGAGGATTTGGTCCATGGTCTCTTGGCTTCATGGTTTTTTTGTTTGTTTGTTTGTTTTGGTTTTTTTTGGTTTTTGTTTTTGGTTTTTCAAGACAGGGTTTCTCTGTGTAGCCCTGACTGTCCTAGAACTCACTTTGTAGACCAGGCTGGCCTCGAACTCAGAAATCCGCCTGCCTCTGCCTCCCGAGTGCTGGGATTAAAGGCATGCGCCACCACGCCCGGCAACTTCATGCTTTTGGTAGAGCATTATATGGCATAGAGGAATAGTTCACATCATGACCAACCAGAAGGCAGAGAACTGGACAGGAAGTTGTCAGGGATAGCACAGTACAGCATCAAAGACTTTTAACGAGTAACCCAAGTCCTCCATCTTGGCCCATCCTCCTAAATTCATAAACCTTCTAAAATAGTTCCCCAACCTGAGGTCCAAGAGTTCTAAAATCATGATCCTATAGAGAATTTTACATATCCACATCATAATGCCCAGCATCTTCCAATTGCATCCTTATTTCTCTGTTCCTTTTGACACTAAGCAAGCAAACAAACAAACAAACAAAATGGCTCCCTTTTTCAACACAACTGCACCCTAACTTACTAAGAGAACCTTCAAACCTTCTCTTGAACCTACCTGCTGGACTGTGTCCTTCTCATTCCCTGAAAATCTGAAAATGTTCCCTCTCGAGGACGGAAAGAAGCATTTAAGACTTTGCTGTTCTTGCAGAAAACTGGACTTAGGCCCTAGCATCCGCATCAGGCAGCTTACAGCCATTTACGACTTCAATTCTGAGGGACCTGATGCCCTACTTTGGCCCATATGGCCATCCCACATAAGAGCCTACACATACATGCACAAATAATATGTTGTTTTTTAAAATTAATTAATTAATTTTTTGTTAGTTAAGAACTTCTTTCTTTTTCATGAGTCACCCTTCCAAGTTTCCTTTGCTGGGATTTTCACACTTTTCTGACTCTTACGTCAAGAATGTTCCCCAAGGTTTTAAAACTTCTCCATTCCATCTGTTACATAGTCTTTCTGTGACATGACGACCCTCTTTACAAACTGTGCTGAAACTTCATGTGCCAGGTCATTTAAGGTCACTGATCTTAAACAGGTTAAAACAGAATTCTGTGCTGATAAAATGGCCTGACCTGTTCAGTCTTCTCTGCTGTCAGACCTGATGACCCCAGTTTAATGCCTTGGACACACATGGCAGAGAGAGAGAAAGGACCCCTCAAAGGTGTCCTTGGTCCTCCATTCATGTCCTGTGGCATATATTCACACACACACACACACACACACACACACACACACACACACACACAGAGAGAGAGAGAGAGAGAGAGAGAGAGAGAGAGAGAGAGAGAGAGAGAGAACCAAAGAACTGCAGGAACAAAAATGAAGGTCCAGTTAACAGGCCCAGCTCAAGGGGAGGCTCCAAGGCCTGACATTATTACTGATGCTATGGAGTGCTTACAAACAAGGGCCTAACATGACTGCCTTTCGAAAGGCCCAACAAGCAGCTGAATGAGTCCGATGCAGATATTTACACCCAATCAATGCACAGAAGCTGGTGACCCCTGTGGTTAAATTAGGGAAAAGCTAGAAGAAGCTGAGGAGGAGGGCAACCCTATAAGAACAGCAGTCTCAACTAACCTGGACCTTCGAGACCACTCAGACACTGAGCCACCAACCAGGCAGCACACACCAGCTGATATGAGGTCCCTAACACATATACAGCAGAAGAGTGCTGGGTCTGGACTCAGTCAGAGAAGATGCACCTAACCCTCTAGATACTTGGGGCCCCAGGGAGTGAGGAAGTCTGGTGGGGTGGGGGGTAGGGATAGGGGTGGGGACATCCTCTTGGAGAGGGGGTGGGGAGGAGGAGGTGAGGGAATGTACCAGGAGGGAGATGAAGTCTGGACTGTAAAAAAAGATTAAAGAATGTATTTTTAAAAAAGAAAAAGAAAACACAGGAAAAAAAAGAAAGAGAGGGAGAGAGGCACACAAAATGAATAAGCAAAATGACAGCAAACGTTTAAAAAAAAATGAAATGCACAGTCTAAAAAAGTCCTCCTGACATACGGAGCTGCAGAGACTTACTCTCCTGCTGCCTTCGGAAGGATTCTCTGTCATCCTGTAGTATAGCTGCAATGCTGCTTTCCCGCATCTTAAAACAGAACAAGGGGCTTTCCTGCCCCAGCTCTTGCATCCAGTACCCTCTGCCTGAAAAGTGTCCCGTGAAAATCCTGTGTCATGATCCATTCTGTGACAAGTCTCTGTTTAAGCAGAAGAGTGCGGGGTCTTCTTGGGAAGGAGAGCCAGGAAGAGCCTTTGTATTTGGGGTTCCCATGTGGGATGAAGTATTACTGCACATGAGATGGGTTGCGAGCATCCTATCAACTCTAAAATCCTACCTTTGTCAACCCCCTAGAGTAAGCAGCAATAACTTACATTTATTGAGTAATCGGTTGTTATGTCTTAGGGATTATGCTAAACACCTAGGAGGTATTAAGCCATCTAATCAAAGCAAGCTTTGATGTAATGAATGTGAGGCTCTGCTCACATCTATCTAGTTCAGAGAGGTAAGTTTATCTTAACAGCACTTTACCATCTGGGGCTGGGTTTGAACTGATACCTCCTGAGAAGAGGGGCAGAGTAAAGCTGAGACTTTAAAGATACTTGGGCAGGATTTTTATCAAAGCTCAGAAGTAGAGGTAAGCAGGCCATTCATTGCCAGGCATTTGGGTGAACAGAGAGAGAGAGGGAGGGAGGAGAGGGAGAGGGAGAATAATTTTACACACACACATACACACACACCTGAGCATAAGTAGCAAACATGTCAAGTGTCAAGGTTGTTGGTCAGGAGTATTCTGAAGCTGTTGTTTGTGTACCAGCAGAGGCTAAAGTGCTGTCTTCTCTTGGAGAGAGAGGTTCTGGTCAGTTTGCTCTGGAGTCTGGAAGTAAGCAGTTGGAGTGCCTGTTGACAACCCAAGAGCCTTATTAGTCCAGTCACCTCCGTGGAACTTTGGAGCAGGAGTAGGGGGTGGGAAAGGAAGCAGATAAAAGCAAGTGAAAAAAAGGAGGAGGGGCAGGCTCTGACCCAGTCAGCCCTGTGCTCTCTTCCTGCCTAGCCTGGGCCAGTCTTCGGGAGCCCAATGGCTAACTATGAATTTAGCCAGGTGTCTGGGGACAGACCTGGCTGCCGCCTCTCTAGGAAAGCCCAGATCGGTCTCGGAGTGGGTCTCCTGGTCCTGATCGCCTTGGTAGTAGGGATCGTGGTCATACTTCTGAGGCCGCGCTCACTCCTGGTGTGGACTGGAGAGCCTACCACGAAGCACTTTTCTGACATCTTCCTGGGACGCTGCCTCATCTACACTCAGATCCTCCGGCCGGAGATGAGGTGAGTTGGCTTCTGAGGCTCACTCTAGGCACAGTGCGCAGCGGGACACCGGGGAAGCAGGCTGTGACTCAGCTGGAGCTCTCGCGGCGGGGGGGAATCTTCCAGATTGTCCCAAACAAAGAATCTTGTGTTGTGGATCAGCTGGAAGCCGAAGGGCAGTGCTGAGCGGAAGGTCTCCTGTTCAAGTTACCAGAACACCGCCTGCACAATGCCTCCTCCGTTTTGGCAGTGTCTGTGATGGGGGCGCCGATCCTTGCTGAGCTCTGCAAAGATGCTCGCTTCCCACAGAGGGTCCTGAACTCTGAAGGAACCCTTAGGGCTATCTTTGGCCACAGCCATGCTTCTGGGACAAAGATTACTCTCAGGCACAGGAACTTCACATTGTCTTTTGGCTTGTGGTTTCCATCAGACACCGCCCCTGCCCAGAAAGTTAAGGTCACAGGCGACATTTAACTAGGTGGCTTGCTCAGCTTGCTGTGGGGGTGGAAGGGGCCAGGAGGATTTTTGTGAATTCAAGGTTAACAAGGGCTGCACAGCAACATTGTAAATTCCAGGACAAGCTTGGGTTACAAAGAGAGACCTGACTCAAAATAAGTTAATTAATTTTAATTAATTACAACACAAAGAAAACAAAAAACAAGCCCAAACAGCATCCTGGTCTTTTTTTTTTTTTGCACCTGATCATTAATAAAAACAAAACAAGACAGACTGTCAAAACTGAAATATTACTCATCAGGTAAGCGAAATCCACTTGGTGATCCTGTGTAGACCCTTGGGAACATCATCTTCATTGGTCAATAGAGTCAGCCCATAGAACCCCTTCCACCCACTACCTGCCCCAGAGGGAATGATTTATGTTGCTTCTCCCTGGCATCA
This sequence comes from Mus musculus, assembly GCF_000001635.26. NCBI lineage: Eukaryota > Metazoa > Chordata > Mammalia > Rodentia > Muridae > Mus > Mus musculus. The sequence continues at coordinate 43,869,997 of NC_000071.6, forward strand.
TTTTAACGTAGAACTGATTTCTGAAGTCAAACAGAAAGCCCAGCAGGCTGGGAAGGCACACGCAGAAACCCAACTTCACATTCTGTCTTCAGATGCACACACTTCCCGGGTGCTCGAATGCTCAGTGGTTTGGGTCCTGGTCTTACTTGAAAATGTTGGAGTATAAACACTCTCAGGGTCCTGATAAATATTTTGTTTACAGATGTTTAAATGATATTGGTTGTTCAGCCATTTTGATAGCTTGTAAATTTTCTGTGCTTAGCAAACCAGATGCATGGCACTGGCATGATGTGTGCTTAGCATTAACCATGTGGTGTAGACGGTAAGCACTTCTTCAACCTATCCACTCATGTGTATATGTGTGCATTCAGCAAGAATTAATTATTTGTGTTTATCAAATAATAATCAATCTAAAAATAACAGGATTAACTAATAAAAGTATATATATTTACTCTGTGTGTGTACATGTGTGTGTGTGTGTGCACACACGCTCGTAAGTGCGTGAGTGCCTGTTCCACAGTACACGTGCAGAAATCATGGAATTCAGTTCTTTGCTTCCACTCTGTAGCTTCTGGGAATCAAATTCAGATAATTAGAGGTTTGGAAGCAAGCATCCCTACCTGCTAGTCTGTATCATTTGCCTAACATATTACTATTGTGATGAGCATCTTTTCAGACATCTCACACACACACACACACACACACACACACACACACACACACACACACACTTTATATGAATAGATTAGTGGCAGGTACATCTCATGTGTCAGGCACTTATGTCAGGAGCTGAGGTGCAGCTCAGTGATAGAGCTCTGGCCTGGTTTACAAAGTGCCCTGGGTTCACCCTCAGCATCGCAGTAGAGGAATGAGTGGAACAGAATCAACCAGGACAGAAGGCAACGATACATAGACGGTTGCTATTGATATCTCCATTTTATAGATAAGAAAAGGGAGTCAAAAGCTGAACCCTGTTGAGCCCTGAAGCCAGATCATTGGAGCTGGAATCTTGGCTCTGTTGCGACCTCAGACCCCGCCCTCAGTGTATCTGCGCTGTGGTGTGTTCCCACCTTGTAAAATGGGAACGTTAATGGCAGCACTCGGCATCTAGAGTAAACGAAGAGGACTAAGATGAATAATCTTGTCATGGTAAATGCTCAAAATGTTACTGCTGTGTAAATGGAGTGTTGCAGATACCTCTCCACAATAGCAAATATAAAATAAGTACAGGCGTTCATGCATTAGAACATTGTTGTATAATTCAGTCCTCCAGTGCTGAAAGTTACATCGTTTCGAATCTTGTTCACCTAACACTTGGTGGTGATAGGGTCTCTCATATTGCTACACCCAAATCTACCTTATTTTTTATAGCGTAGATGTAACCATTTCCAGTCATCAAAAATTTAATTTCCAATTTTAAATTACATATCTCTGTTACATTTAGGGGATGGGAGGATTGCCATAGGGCATGCATGGAAGTTGGTTCTTTCTTCCCCTATGTAGGTTCTGGGAATCAAACTCAGGTCTTTAGGCTTGGCAGCAATCACCTTTATTTAAATGAGACATCGTGCTGGCCCATTTTCTAATTTTTCAATCCCATTCATTCATTCATTAGATATTTTTGAGCCTCTGCTGGGTTCCAGGTGGGTGATCTGGCTACTGGTGGCACAGGAGGGGTAGTGTCCTGATTCTTGTCCAGCTTTCCCTTACAGTAAACATCTTCAACTTATACCTTCATGTGTGCACTGGAGCGTTCTGTATGACAGACTCCCACTGATAGAATGAGATTGTACATGTTTTAGTTAGGGTTTCTATTGCTATGAAGAGATACCACGAGCACAGCATATCTTGTAAATGAAAATATTTAATTGGGGCTGACTTACAGTTCAGAAGTTTTAGTTCATTATCATGATGATGGCATACAGGCAGACATAGTGATGGAGAAGGAGCTGAGAGTTCTACATCTGGACTGACATACAACAGGAAGACAGACAGACACTTGGCCTGCCTTGAGCATCTAAAAACCACAAAGCCCACTCACACACTTCCTCCAATAAGGCCACGCCTACTCCAACAAGACCACACCTCCTAATAGTACCACTCTCTATGGACCTTTGGGGGCCATTTTCACTCAGGTCACCACAGTGCATATTTTGTTTGAGTGGCTTTCAAATTGCACATGTTTCTAAATCCTCTGTGAAATAGTTTTATTAGTTATTTATTAACTCTCATATCAGTCTACAGGGCCCACTTCTCCATGATATGACCATTATTAAATGTCTTAAATCTTTTTAAATTATGAGAAAGATGGAAAGATAACATATAACCATTCCCTGTTTGCCAGCAAGTCTTCTGTCTGGCTTTTGTCCATTTAAACTTTGTTCAGATCTTCACTCTTTCTGTTGAGTTAATTACATATGTGATTTTGGGTTGTTCATATTCTAGATAATATTTATACACACAGACACAAAGTATCTCACAGCTACATCACTAAGGCCTCCACCCCAAGGACACATTTTACTGACAACACCCTGAGTTTCATTATTATATTGGGGCTACTTCTTATTTTGATACCCTTACTAAGAAGCACCGAGAAAGCCAGTTTTATTTTCAAACCTAGTGCACTGGAAATGTTTACTCTCTGTTCTGCACTATGAATCAGGAATTCTTTCCTCTCTGGGTCTGCACTTTCTCTTGCACAGCTAGAAAGCAAAGAAGCGACCCTCAGCTTCTGCACTAAGAGTTTGAGCCACAGCTTTGGGTTCCTAGGGGGAGTTATGCATCTTCCCTTTGGCAGTTGACAAGAGTTACATCTTACATCACTTCTGCAAGGGGCTGTGTTTCTTCCAGCCTCCAATGACCACTTCCTGTGTGTCCATCAGGTTAGCATGAACAGTCCCTCCTTGAGGCCTTTGTTCTTCTGCCTGACACCCAGTCTGTACTGATGTCACAGGGGTCTCCACACAAATTGAAATAGCATGTGTGTGTGTGTGTGTGTGTGTAGGTGTTGGAACAGGTTTGTGCACTCATTGATGCTGGCAATCCAAAACAGAAAACAAATAAGCAAACAAACAAACAAACAAACAAAACTCAAAACCCTGCAGTCTAAGCCAACATGCAGCTTTAGTCTGAAGGAAGTGTGACAGGATTCCCTTCCTTCCTGGAACTATAGACTTTTCCTTAAGGCTTGAAACAATGCGGCCCACTCACAATTATGGAGGGTGCTGGCCTTCCTACCAGGCCTATGATCTAATGTTATTTTCATGTCCTAGAACATCTTCCAGCATCAGGTAGATATTTCTGAGCACATATCTGTGTGCTGTTGCCTCATGAAGATGATACTGCCAACGACTCATCTGTTTATATATATATATATATTTTTTTTTTCCGAGACAGGGTTTCTCTGTATAGCCCTGGCTGTCCTGGAACTCACTTTGTAAACCAGGCTGGCCTCAAACTCAGAAATCGCTTGCCTCTGCCTCCCAAGTGCTGGGATTAAAGGCGTTTGCCACCACACCCAGCTAAGATTTTTTTTTAATGCTGAATCTTGTTGCTGGGTACCATTTTCTAAGTCTCTATAACAAACTACTACTGCCCAGTTCAGTAATTTGCATTGAGGATCATCTAGGTTGTGTGATTCTGCAATTGGACAGGGGTCGTTTGGAGGCCAACTTGACTCCATGTCATCTGGGTCTGCCATCACCCAGGCCATCGTTCAACATGCCATGCTTTCATGAATGACATCTTGGCTTAGCAGAGAAGTTGTGTGTCTCTTTCTCTTTGTATTGCCTCTGCATGGTCCCCTCCACAAGGTCCTTCCCTATTAGACCAGGGACTCTTCATGGTTTTCACACTCTAATAGTGCATTCAGCTGGGTCCTCCTAAAACTTTAGGCTCATGAGGGCTTCACCTCTACAGGTCACCAAGCCAAGGCCAACTCAGACTCAACAGCTAGAGAAACTCTACTTCTCAATGGGTGGGAGGCATAAGACATTTTGTGGGTACCCTCAGCTCTTCATGTTTTGCATGGGAGCATCCTTGTTTATGTTCCTACAAGCCTTTTGTTATAATTGTTCTGTTGCCTCTGTTATTGCCCTTAACAACTTCCCAGAACTAGATTTATAATGAAAAAAAATTGCATGCAATTTATGTTGCTGAGTTTGAGGATCATTTTATAGTGGTGTGATGGTTTATATAGCCTTGGACCAGGGAGTGGCACCATCTGAAGGTGTGGCCTTGTTGGAATAGGTGTGACCTGGTTAGAATGGGTGTGTCACTGTGGGTGTGGGTATAAGATCCTCACCCTAGTTGCCTGGAAGTCAGTCTTCCACTAGCAGCCTTTGCATGAAGACATAGAACTCTCAGTTCCTCCTGCACCATGCCTGCCTGGATACTGACATGCTCCCACCTTGATGATAATGGACTGAACCTCTGAACCTGTAAGCCATCCCCAATTAAATGTTGTTTTTTATAAGACTTGCCTTGGTCATGGTGTTTGTTCACAGCAGTAAAACCGTAACTAAGACAAGTGGTATATATTTAGCACTCAGATTAATGCTTAAACTATAATAAGTTCTAAATATTTAGTTGAATCACATAAATAGCATATGAGCATATATATATATATGTATATATAAAACAAATAATGTAAACAAAGCCATAATAAATATACCTTCCCAGGATTACCACATTTAAATCTATCAATCTGTGTTTAAGTTATTTAGACTTTGTGTGTGTGGGGGTGGGGTGGTGGTAGTTTCTTTATAAGCTGTATAATTTTGTGGGGGGAGGGGCAAGGATGCAGTTGCTGTAACCAAGGCAACTTATGAAAGAAAGCAATTAATTTGGGACTTGTCTTTTTTCTTAGTTAGGGTTGTGAAGAGACAATACAACGACAGCAACTCTTACAAAGGAAAGGTTTAATTAGGGCTGACTTACAGGTTCAGAGGTTTAGTCCATTTAGTCATGGTGAGAAGCATAGAGACATGGTGCTAGAGCAGCAGCTGACCCACAGGTAGAAGGGGGAGGGGGCTGGCATGGAATTTTGGAACAACAATCCTGAAGACACACATTTTCCAACAAGGCCACACCTTCAACAAGGCTACACCCCCAATCCTTTCCAAAAGGTTCATCAACTGGATCCTAAGGGGTCCATTTGCATCCAAGCCACCACAGGGATCACAGGTTTAGAGGCTTAGAGTCCATGATCATCATGGTGAGGTTCATGGTAGCAGGAATGTAGGCATGGTGCTGGAGCAGTAGCTGAGAGCTCACATCTTTAGACACAACCATTAGGTAGAGAGAAAAAGAACATTGGTAATTGACTAAGTTTTTTTTTTTTTTTAAGTTCTTCCAACAAGGCCACCCATCTTAATCCTTTTCAAACAGTTCTACCGAGGACCAAGTATTCAAACATACAATTCTATGGAGGCCATTCTCATTCAAACTACCACAAACTTGCTTAATAGGCAAGATTAACTAGCCGGTGAGCCTTGGGGATCTACCTGTCTCTGCCTTCCTAGCCCATGCATGCCACCGTACTAGGATTTTTAACAGGAGTTCTGGAAATAGAACTCGGGTCTTTATGCTTGCAAGGTCAGTACTTTACCAGTGGAGCCATCTTCTCAACACTGCAGATCTTATTATTTATTTTTTTTAAGATTTATTTATTTATTATGTATATAGCATTCTGCATGCATATGTGTCTGCAGGCCAGAAGAGGGCACCAGATCTCATTATAGATGGTTATGAGCCACCATGTGGTTGCTGGGAATTGAACTCAGAACCTCTGGAAGACCAGCCAGTGCTCTTAACCTCTGAGCCATCTCTCCAGCCCTTGCAGATCTTATTTTTAAAACTTACCCTCATAAAACTCATCTGCTGGCCTCTCTTTTGCTTTCTGTGCTGGGTGTCAGGGTTAATTTACACTGTCAACTTGATCGTATTTAGGATTATTTATAGCATAAGTGAGATGCACCTTTAACTTTCTTTTGCAGAATTTCTAAAGAGCTTTAACTAAGAAGGAAGATTAATCTAAACACGGGGTGGGGGCACCAACCTGTGAGCTGGGATCCTGGGCTAGACAAAAATTGGGGAGGGAGGAAAAAACAGTCATGTATTGGCATTTTCCGTCCTCTCACTGTACTTCTTGGACAGGGTGACAGATTAAGTCACTTCTGTCGCCATGCTTTCTCCGTCATGGTGGATTGTGAGCCAAAATAGACCCTTCATTTCTTTCTTCCTCCCCTCCCCCCCTTAAATTGGTTTATATGAACTGTGATGGTTAATATTGACTATCAACTTGATAGGGTCTGGAATCACCTAGGAGACAAATCTCTGGGCATGTCTATGAGGAAGTTTTCAGATTGGGTTCATCAAAGTAGGAAGACTCAACATAAGTGTGCATAGTATCGTTCCAAGAACTTTGGTTTTGGCTGAGTAAAAAGGAGAAATGCAGGCAAGTAGCCACATTAATCTCTCTCTCTCTCTCTCTCTCTCTCTCTCTCTCTCCTGCTTTTGCCACCTTGGCAGACTGTGACTCAAACTGTGAGCTATAAGAAAGCTTTCCCTTTAAATATGGCTTTTGTTCAGTGTTTTCGAAGGGAAAGAAACATCAGTTATTTGTTCTCAGTGACAAGAACAGCTACTAACATGTGGGGTTTGAACCTGGGGTCTTGGCTGAGCCACACTCCCTGTCTCATTCGAAGATGGATATCAAGCTTTTCCTTGAAGATGAAACTCAACTCTCTTAAGTTGAACCAGCAGCATTAAATGTAGAATACTCCTGAATTAACGCCCTTGTTTCCTCAGTCTTGAAGGCTACATTTACAAGCTATCTTCTGACTAAGACAGCCCTAGATATGCTGAGAGACACACATCCAAGATTTACCACAGGGTGTACAGGATGTCAGCACTTACAGTATCTCTTGGCTCTGTGGGAAAGTGTGACACTCAGGACTCAGGGTATGTGCAGAGGTAGAAGAGGGTCTGAGGGTGAGACAGAGATCAAGCCATGAAGGAAGATGGGTCTCTAGAGAGAGGTCTGGTTGGTATGACTTAAGTTCCGTGACTCTCCCATCTTGGTGAAGATCAGCTTCCTCTATAGATGATGGGGATTTCAGCCATGGATGTGAGTTACAGATGCTGGAGGTCCAGCTGAGAGTACAGAGATATAAACAAGTATGTACATGAAAGATCTCTTCATCCCAGCCACAGGAGATGTTGACAGCCAGAGAGGAGGGGTTCTAATTCACCTCACCACCCTTAGTTAACTCATATGCTGTTCATCATATTCTGGTCTCTTTGTTGAAAAAAAAAAAGCTTTTTGAATGGAACACACTTATGTTAATATAAAGGTGGCTGGACCCAAATGTAAATGATGAAAGAGTCAGAGAATAGTCTCTATTCTTCCGCTTCACTTCTTTCTCACATTGGCTGGATTTTCTGATCCCTTTGTTTTCAGGTTACATGTTTTTAAAATTCTCCTTTGCTTCTTCCTCTTCAAACTTTCTGGGTATTTTAGGAGGTCAAGTCTGTTCATTTTACTTCCTTCTGACTCCTACTTTGATAGTCTCAGCATTTTACTTGAGACTTGATGAAAGCAGAAAATTCGTACAGAGAGTAAAGACTTCCCGATGTTGGATGGAACTGGCAAACCAGTGAACTCAAATAAACCCGTTCCCTTTACATAAGATCATGTCAGGCATTTCATGATAGTGACAGAAAACTGATTAATCAGGAACAAGGATAGAACAACTGCCAGATTCAACAGCCTGGCTCACCAGAATTTGAAAACATTTTTTTCCAAGTCTAAGTTTTCATAAGCTAAGCGCACATAGCACGTAGACCTACACATATTGGAGATTTATTTATTCATTTGTGTCAGGCTTGAAAGTGACCAGATGAAATGTAACTAGAACAGACTCGAAGCCCGAGAGACTAGCTTTAAATAATTGTTTATGAGGATGTCAGTAAAGTGATAAATTCACTTCAAAAATATTTCGAGGCACTTGTATCTGCTGGTACTCAAAATGAATATTAGACTTAGATACATTGACATGAACTAGTTAACGTTCTATGAAGAGGGCAGTATGAAGCTGAAATTTTCTGATTGTGTTGTTATTGCTTAGAAATTATTTGTATCTCTAGCAGACAAAAATGACACACTATCCTCTACCTTAAAAGGTTGGAGCTATAACCTCAGACGAAAAGGAATGAAAACCATATTCTACTGAGTAAATTTTTTTTTGTAAATCTTCCCAACAGTACCTGCCTTAGTCTGTTGCTATTCGTATAATAAAGTACAAGATGTTGGAAAATAGATGAAGGAAAAACAAGTTTAGCTCACAATTTCAGAAGTTCAAGAAACTTCTGGCTCCATCATAGTATGGCAGGTGGTAGCAGGATGCTGAGACCTGTGAGGAGAGCACTTAGACACAGGAACTAACTCCCACCTTCAGAATAGGACTCTGAGAGTGATGACACCTTCCATTAGGTCCCACCATTAAAGATCCTATAACACCCACCTACATGGTAGGCCAAGCACAAGCATGGAAAACGTTGGGGTATAGACACAGACCATATCCAAGCTATGATAACATCTCAGTATGACGCTACACAGAATGTTGTCTATGGTGTGGGTTTAATTTGGGCCCCCTTCAATGTTTTATGTATTTTGTAACATATTTATTCAGGAATACTATGTATTCCTATGTACCTATAGGGAGTTGCTCTTAGGAAGCCCAGGACTCCCAGGAAACTGCCAAAATTTGTGTGGTTAATTCTTCTAAAAAAAAAATCCTGAGTTATTTGCGTATAATCTTTACTTTGTCATTCATATTTTATATCTTCTCTGTATTTCTTAAAATAGATAATATAGCATACATGCTACATAAATTGCTATTACATCATGTAGTCCAGAGAATGATAGCAACTTATTCTGAATATTTTCAATATGCAGTGGTTTGGACTCACAGATGTGGCAGCCACATGCACAGGGGACCAACTGTATGCCTGGCCTCTTGCAGGTGGGTTCTTTCTTAACAGTGAGCAAAACACACAGAATCCTTCTAATTTCAGCAACTTGCATTCTCTCAGGCCAAGGAAAATATGAAACAAAACAAGAACATATGCTGTATAGCAAATGGTGGGAAGAGCTGGGGAGAATGTGGAAGAGGGTTTCAATCTTCAATTATGGGAGTAAAATGAGAACAACTTCCCTGCAAGGTGACATTTTAGTAATGTCTAGCCTGTGTTTGATCTTCCAGGACTTTCCTAAAGACATATTATAACTTTGGTTAGTTCTAATGTAGAGTCATATTTTACACTGTAAAGATGTATAGTATGTTTTCTTTAACTTATTACCATTTTCTCTCTATTTACAGATACCTATTAGTATGTGGAACAGGGTGGCTATTTGGCTTAGGATTGCCCACCGTCTGATTTGGATGGTTACAGTCTTGTGGTGCTGTTTATTTTTATGCTTTGATGAGTTGATTTATTACTATGAGATGTACGTGTATGATGTGTGTGAGTGCCCATGTACACGGATACATACGTGTCATGGCGCACGTGCAGAGGTCAGTTTTCTTCTCTGACCTTCATGCGGGGTCCATGGAACAGACTCAGGTTGCCAGGCTTGGACAGACAGTGCCTGACCTGCTGCTTCCTCTCGCTGGCCTCTGTGCTGCTGTTTAACATGCTCCTACAGAAGCAGTGTTCCCTAGAAACTGACAGCCTGGTTACAGTAGACTAGACTTGGGGATGGAGCAGGGATACCTCACAGGGGGAGCTATTCTTCCAGCATTACATCAAACGCCCCATAATGTCACATGGTCCCACAACTTGAAGGTTATTAGAGTTGAGCACTGCGTGCTTGGGACATCTGTTGTTAAGTTCCGCAGTGACATTTCATCCCACTAGTTTAGCAGCAGTTGATGATCCTGGACAGCCCTTCTTTTTTCTTTTTCTTTTTCTTTTTCTTTTTTCTTTTTTGTTTTTTTGTTTTTGTTTTTTTGTTTTTGAGACAGGGTTTCTTTGTGTAGCCCTAGCTGTCCTGGAACTCATTCTGTAGACCCCGGCTGGCCTCAAACTCAGAAATACGCCTGCCTCTGCCTCCCACGTGCTGGGGTTAAAGGCGTGCACCACCCCTGCAAGGCTTCAAATGCCCCTCTTCTCTACCCATCCCCATCATCTACTGGCTCTGTTTCTGTGAAGAGCTCCGACAAACACATTTGCCACCTGACTGATAAAGGATCAAGAACTAATCAACTTTTCTTTTCTGAACTCCCTTTCAGGGCAACCAGTAAAGAATCCCACCCTGCTTAAAGAATTAAAGTCAATACATACCAAAGGACTCTTTCAGTTAAAAATAATGATTTGCTAATTTCCATGGCATTGATCAATCCCGTTCAGGATCATCAACTGCTGCTAAACTAGTGGGATGAAATGTCACTGCGGAACTTAACAACAGATGTCCCAAGCACGCAGTGCTCAACTCTAATAACCTTCAAGTTGTGGGACCATGTGACATTATGGGGCGTTTGATGTAATGCTGGAAGAATAGCTCCCCCTGTGAGGTATCCCTGCTCCATCCCCAAGTCTAGTCTACTGTAACCAGGCTGTCAGTTTCTAGGGAACACTGCTTCTGTAGGAGCATGTTAAACAGCAGCACAGAGGCCAGCGAGAGGAAGCAGCAGGTCAGGCACTGTCTGTCCAAGCCTGGCAACCTGAGTCTGTTCTCAGGAAATGAGTTTGTCACATGAGTATGGTGACTGGAAGTCTCTTAGAGCCAGAGTAGGCAACGCTATGACACTCAGTCTAGGACCAAACTAGAGGATCCGGCTGGCTGCTCATATAAGGCCTGACTCCAGGGCCATGCAGCTGGGACCTCTGATATGCAAGATTCCGGGATAGCACACTCTCAGGGCAAGAACCAATCCCCAGTCCCAAACTTCCCGAGTAACTGTCCTGCCTTTGAGATGAGCCTGCCTATTATCCTGGAGAAGCCTAGGTTCTGTTGGTAGAGAAAAAGCCTAGAGAGTGTGTCAGTGCTACTCACTGCAAGTTGACATGATGTTTCTGGACTTGGGTGGATAGTTCTTGAGAACTCTATTTTTAATATTTTATGTTTTGAAATCATGTGTATATGAGTGTACATTTGTACACATGAGTCCAGTGCCCTCGGAGACCAGAAACAAGTGTCGGAGCTCCCTGAAGCTACAGTTACAAGCAGTTGTGAGCTGCTGGACATGGGTGCTGGGAACTAAGCTCAAGTCCTCCAGAAGAGCAGTCCATGTTCTTAACTGCTAAATCACGAGTCTAGCCGCTAGAAGACACAGGCGTTTAAAGGAAAGACGGACACGTTATGACTTCCATTTATAACTTCAATCCAGAGCAAAAGTGCAAGGCCATACTGTCCTTAAATTATGTTTGTACCTAATTTGTCTTATACTGAGAACTTTGATGATGATGATATAACTATGTGTTTTCTTTGTCGCTGGATGTGTGATATGTAATTGTTATATATTTGTTTATGCTTATTATTATTATTGTTAATACATTCTATTCTAAGTGATGTAAGCTTTCTTCAAGGTTCTTTTTACCTTCAGAGACAGGATTCATGCCACTAGTGGTGAGTATTGAGAATGCTATGTCCTGGCATGGTGCTATATAATTAAAGAGAAGATCATGCTGGCTGTCTCACTGAAAAGGGATAGTAGTAAGACAAACACTCAACTAAGAAAGCCACCCAGAGCCTCTTCAGTTAATGTCTCTTCAGTCCGCTGCAGTGCCATGCTACTCGCCTTAAACCAATCCTGTCAGATTCATCAACCTGTTGTCCGTTCCCTGCCTTCATCTCACTTGATCAATCAGATTCACTAGAAAGAACTGACTTCACATCTTCCCTTTGAAATATTCTCTTCCCTTCATCTCTCTACACTGGATGCTTCCTAATTTATAGCCTCACCCAAAACTTTAGCACCCCCAGGACTGACACAACCCAACTTCCTAATGAAAAAAAATCCCTACTTGGATGGCAGTGGACATTACAAAACTCATCTGTTCAAATACAAATCCCTGGTGTCTTTCTCAATTTGTTCCATTCCGTTCTTTCCTTATTTGAAACAGCAGTTCATTTTCCAGTAACTCAACTAAAAAATCTTGGTATCACTTCTCTCTTCTTCTTTTTTTTTTCTCTTTCACACTTCATATGCAGTCACACATTAAATCAAATGTGTTCTACTCTCAAAATCTATGCAGGCTGGTGTGGGTGCACGTGACCATCCCACATTAAGAAACAGGAAGATCGTGGTTTAAGGTCATCCTGGGTTATTTGGTGAGTTTGTCCCCCATCTCAAATGTACCCAGAGTCTGTCCACTTCTTACCACATCTGCCACTATCCAAGTCACAGTCATCTTTCATCTGAGTTTTTTTTCTGGGAAGAACAAAATTGGGTAACAGCTGATATAATATGCAAAATGGAAGAAATGGACGGGGTGGGATTGGAGGGGCAGAGCCTTTTAAGTAGGCCTGAGAAATCAGGCCTCCATTACAATTAGCATCTCAATATCAAATGTAGCATTTTTCAACAGTCTCACACATAGTCATTAATTATCAAAATGATCACTTAATTTCCATAAGAAAAGTAGTTCTCATTGGTCACTTACCTAATTTACTTACCTAACATTTAAGGGAATTATATAACTAATACTACTACGAAGCATAAACATTTACAGGAAGGTAGATACTCATCCAAGTGGGTGAGAGCCAAAGTTCCTGCCTGTGTTTCAGATGGTGTGTGAAGACAACTTCTTTTACAGTTGATAGTGTATCCACATGGGAGGAATAAATATAAGCTTGCCCTAGATTGCTTTCTATTGCTAGGGTAAACACTACAGCCCAAAGCAACTTGGAGAGGAAAGGATTTATTTTGCCAACTCTGTGTGAAGTAGGACACAGTTTTCTGGTAAAAAATGACTCCAGAACTGATTATCTACGGTGCTTGTTCTTTGAGAAGCTACTTAGAATCAATCAGGTCAGAATATGGAAACAATCAGTCCTCTCAAAGGAGAAGTGGTGACAAGAATAGATTTAAGGTGTTGAGAAAAAAAGAAGCCAAACAAAACAAAACAGGAATTGGGGTGAAAGATGAAGAATCGATCTCCTGTGCACATGTGCTAGGAAGGGTCAGAAAGGGGAAGATGGCTATATTCATACACTGATATGGGTGGAAATAAAGAGACCATTTTACCGTAATGCCCACTCTGGAGAAGGCCATGAAGAAACAGGAGAGTGACACCTGAAGTCAGAAATATGGAGAGTCACCCAAGCAAGAGAATTCCTTTTAATCACTAATTTTCTTCCAACAATGAAGAGCAAGTGTGTCCAATATAGAACACTTGCTTAAAATTTAAAAATACAAAATGAAGGACCAAATAATCCCCAGTTAGACTCCTGAACTGTAGACTTAAATTTTTTTTTTTAAATCCACAAAGTTGAAAGTGATCAACAAGTGCAATCTATACCTGCTTGAACAGGCAGCTTTGGCATTAAGTAGTTTTAAGAACACAGTTAAAGGGCTGGCGAGATGGCTTAGAGGTTAAGAGCACTGTTCTTCTAGAGGTTCTGAGTTTAATTCCCAGCAACGACATGGTGGCTCACAACCATCTGTAACGGGGTCTGATGCCCTCTTCTGGTGTGTCTGACAGCTGTGGTGTGTTCATATACCTAAAAATAAATTGATCTTTAAAAAAACCAAACAAACAGAATACAGTTAGAATATTTTGTAATGGAAAAATTTTTGAATTGCTATGGTGTTTTCTCCTTCTCACCAGAATGTGTCAGATGTGGTGTACACACCGGGAGACAGTGACCTCCATATATTGTCCTGATATGTTTTCTGTTGCTATGATAAACACCATGACCAAAACCAACTCAGAGACCAAAAGGGAATATTTGATCCTCCAGCTCACAGTCCATTACTGAAGGAGGCAGGAATTAGCAGAGTTACACCAAGGCAGAAAATGAAGTGGAACCGTCGAGGAACGCCGCTTCCTGGTTTGCTCCCTCGGCTTGCTCTGCTGTCTTATGTAGCCTAGGCTTGCCTGCCAAGGGTGGCGCTGGCAACCATGATCTGGGCCCTTTCACATCTACCAGCAATCAAGAAATTGTCCCACAGATGTGCCCATAGAGCAGTCTAATAGACATAGTTCCACACTTAACCTCCCCTCTTCCAGGTATGTGTAGCTTGTTGACAAAACTATATGACCAAGTTGACAAAAACTAACCAGCACAGTGATCCAAAAATCTATTGAAATTATTAGTCTAATAGCAGGAAAGACTCAAGATATACACTTCCGTGGGTACTACCCTCTCCTTGGCACTGTTGAACTAACTCTCTCTCTCTCTCTCTCTCTCTCTCTCTCTCTCTCTTTCTCTCTCTCTCTCTCTCACACACACACACACACACACACACACACACGTCTCTCTGTCTCTGCTGTCTCTGTCTCTCTTTCACTTTCCTTTCTCATTATATCTATCAACCAAATATTAAGAAGTAATTTCTGTCTTTGGCACTTATATATGAAATTCATAGCAAAACTGATCATCTTGGTTCCTGGGAGTAAGCTGAATTACCCATCAGTGTATGGAAGTTGGTGAACACTCCTTGGGAGTTCTTCAAGGACAGAGGCAGAAAACAGATGGTAGAGATTTAAAGTCACAAGGGGATGCCGAGGCTTAGGTAAGGACAGTAGATTGTATCTGGAAACTGCCTTCTTGCTGTAACCCTGTTTTCAAAGGCATTCTGGACTGTAGGGGTCTGAACACATTCACAGCTGAGAACCATGTACTCTGCACTTGCCAAGTTACCTTTTCCTCATTCTTCATATTCCAAGGGGTTCTTCTCCATCCTCATTTCCCCAACCTCAAGCAGTATCTTTTGTCAGTCTCTTAAGGGTAAGAAAGTTACATAATGGACATTTAAAGCACAGTGAGATGTCCCTGAACGTTAGGGGCATCTCTTATTGTTCAATAATACAATAGAGAGAAATCTGCCATCTGTGTCACAGCTTTCTTTCTGTGTTTAAAGAAGTAGCCAGTTACAGAAAAATGGTTACAAAAAACACCTCCCTTAACTTCTTTCCCCTTTTCTCAGAGAGTAATCCTGCCCTTTGTTTCTCTCACAGCTTTCTAGAAGGGTTCCCAGCACAAGGCAGCATATGATCTTGTTTTCAACGTCTTTTCTCACTTCCCTATTCCTCCCCAGTTAACAGTGGTTGCTTCGATGAGCACAGCTGGGTCTCACTTTCACAGTCAATGGACCCACAGTTAATACATTTACTGTCCTCTAGATTCACACCCAGGGACATTTGTGGTGTTTTCATATTTGCAATATTTCCTAAGTAATGCTTAAGATAAAGTGTGTGTGTGTGTGTGTATTAGAATTCTAAGAGCAAATTTGCTAAGTTAAAACATATATTATTTTTTATTTTGAAAAACCCAAAGCCCTATTTCTCTTCACGGGGCTGTTCTCTTCTCAACACAGGGAGGATTCCTGTCTCCTCACACCCTGCCTCTTTCAGGGGCCCCTGTCTTGCTGTTCAGCACTCTGGTAAGAGAAAGTACTGGCTCCAGCTGTTCTTAATTTGTGCTCCTTGCACACTTTCACTCTGTGGAATTAACTATTCTGCCTTTTGTTTTTTTTCCTGGTGAAGTATATCTTACAGTCTGGATGGCATTTATCTATGTACAAATATGAGCCATAGAATGTACCACAGTTGCTTCCACTGGCTTCTTAGTTTGCTAAAACTAAAACAGACACTTACTAAACACCGCTTCAACAATAGAAATGTACTTCCTGGCAGTCCTGAATTCTGGGAGTCAAAAGTGAAGATGGCTGCAGGGGTGACTTCTGGAGGCTGTGAGGAACTCTGTTCCATGCCCTTTTACCAGCTCTTGGGATCTTTAGACATTCTTGCATGGGTTCAAGGAGTTCTGTTAGTCTTCATATTATATATTGTATTCTCTCTGTACATACATGTTTGTCTTTATAGCCAACTTTTCCTTTCTGTCTCTGTCTCTGTCTCTGTCTCCGTCTCTCTGTGTGTGTATGCATATGTATGTGCATGTACCTGTGAATGTCTGTGTATGTATTGTGTGTGTCTGTTTGTGCTCGTGTCCGTATGTGTGTGTGCATGTGCTCGAGAGGGCGTTTGTGTCTATATGGCCAGAGAACAACACTGGTTGTCTTTCTCTCTTGCTCTTCATTTTATTGTGAAGCAAGGGCTCTCACTGAACCTGGGATTTTGGCTAGACTGGCTGGCCGCTGAGGGCTGTGGGCTTCATCTCTGCTCCCCACATTCAGCTGTGCCTAACTTTTACGTGAATGCTGAGGACTTGAACTCAGGTCCTCAAGCTGACAGCATGCACTTTACCCACTGAGCCGTCTCCTCAGCCTCAGTCTCTCAGCCATATGGAATGTGGAACTGTCTCAATGACTTCATATAAAGTCGATCATCTACAAAGATGGGTTTTAGCAGTGTAAAAAATTTTCAAGCTAAAGTATAATTACATCACTTTCTTTCCTTTCCTCCTTTCCCACTACCATGATCTTCCTCTAATATTCATCTCCAATTGACAGCCTCTTTGGATGAATTCACCTCACCCTTGAATGAGCCCCCTAATTGATTACCTAATACAAAATGGTCATTACTGAAATAATTTAGTCCCAAGCCACACTAAATGTGCTCAACAGGTATATATAAAGAGAGAGAGGGAGGGAGAGAGAGAGAGAGAGAGAGAGAGAGAGAGAAATATTCTGTGAATATCTTATTTCCAAATAAGAATACAATCAGAGATAGTGGGGTAAGGTTTGAACATCTTGGTGAGGACGCAGTTCAACCCACCACACTGGGTATGCCAATTAAATGTTTTGGAGCTATATTCAATAGAGCTCAAAAAAAGACTTTAAGTGAGAGATGTATAATATCTATATAATGAGATACCCAGAAGTGTGGTGACTTCAGGGTTAGCTTAGCGGATCAGTGAGAGTCAGGCTCTTTGTTTCTAGTCTTTCATCTCCTGGGGCATCTTTTATCCTCAAGCCTTTGTCAAAAAATGGCTGCAGCAATTCTAACCACTGTGTGCTCACATAATCACATCTCGAGTAAAAAAGATCAGGAGGACTGGCATTCATTTTGGGACTCCTCTCATTCCATAACAATGTCTTTCCAGGAATCCTTTCTTCACTCTTCTGCATTCTCCTTAAATTTCGTTGGCCGGAAGTGGCCTGCATGGCTAACCCGAGGCGTAAGGAGGTGGTTCAAGAAGTGTTTGATATTCTGAGATCTTCTGTGGAGACATGTTATCCAAACAGAGAAGAGGGGTGAAGACATTTGTTTGGTTAGGGCCAGCTGTGCTGGGCATGTCACATGTGGACACAGCACTGAAATGTACTCTCCACACCTGCAGAGTCCAGTCTCCTTGCACGATCTCTCCGAGTGCTCTCTGGACCGGTGACACTGGCTTTGGCTCCATTTCCCTGATCGCTTAGGCCAGCTGATCATCTTCTATCCATTCACTGGTCATTATGACTTCTTCTGCTTTGCCCGTCTTACTACTGAACAGTCTTTTTTGTTTATATGTTCAACTTCCTATTCTCTTGTCAATAATATGGTTACAAGCATGTTCTCTCAATCTGTGCCTTCATTCTTGACTTTATGGAACCCTTTATCCTGAGAATCTAAATGTCATTGAAATTTATATTTTCTCTTATGTGTGTGCCTTTGTGCCTTGCTTGGGAATGTATGTATATATATGACATTATGAAAAGAAGGGGTTTAAAAGCTGTAACTACTACTTTTCATAGCCAAGTCTTTTAACTATCTGGAATGCGTCCCTGCGTATGGTGAAACTAGGAAAATGATTTTATCCCCACCCTCAGCTGTGTAATCAGCAACATGAATGCTATTTATTGAATATTTGACCTTAACCTAGGGTTAGTAATGCCACTTCCACTGTCCATTTAAGTTCCGATTCCAGTTCCCATGTAAGAAGGTAGATGTGGTTGCTTGTGATCTGCTGTCCATCAGAAGTCAGACCGAGGAGTGGGAAACAGAGCGTGGGACAAATAGGTTCCACAGGACTCTGCTCTGGAATGCCGGGAGTATTACAGCTCCTTAAAAGAGGGTAAAGCCGTACGGCAGTCTGTGTGGGGCAGGTAGCAGGGGCAGAGAGCCCTTGAAAGCGGCAGGAGTGCTGATGTAAGCCTCTGTGGGCAGCGAGAGCCTAGATGCCAGTCCAAGATCCAATAATATGATGAATGCTTCTGGAGAGAGAGCTCTTCCCAAGTGTTACAGCTCAGTAAAGACAGCCAGTCTCAGATGATCCTCGGGGAAAATAACTTGTGCATTTTCTTCCATGTGGAGAGGGACTATAAGAAGCTTGGGGGAGTGGGACAGGATTTGAGAGGTGGGCGTAAATGTTTCCTATTGGCTCAGTTTGAGACGTTGGTGATGCTCTCATTGCATGGGGAAGGACTCCTGGTGCTGCGTTATGTGACTGACTGCCCATCTTCCTCTCAGATAGGTGTTGTGATTATGTATTCCAGAGCAGGTTCCGAGACATGGAGGAAGCAGCTCTGCTCCCGCTGTCTCAGATCTCGGAGCATCGCGGGGTGTAAGCACACCCCACCGCACCAGTTCTTACGCCCTTCTGCTGGCACGGCCCACTTGCCCTACAGTTGCATGTACCCATACCGGAGCTGAGGGGAGTAGAATCTGGGGTTCACTGAGGTTTGCTGGTCAAAAGCTTAGCTCTATCTAGTTCAGTGAGAGATCCTGTCTCAAAGGAATAAAGTACAGAGTGACAGAGTGGGACACCTCTGTGTATGTACAAAAGTGCACTCATCAGCACATGGGTATGGGTATACACTTCACACACCCATATGCCACCCTTGCATATGCACACACACATACATACCTAATTTATTATAAAAGTTGGTTTCTTTTTATTACTAAGTCAACTGTGTCTGTATATGATAATTTGTTTATCCATTTACTGGTTGATGGACATTTGGCTTATATTCACATTTTGAATATGATGAATGAAGGTACTCTGGACATTAATGTATAAATTAATATATGGTCATATAGTTTCATTTGGAAAGGCGGGGGTTATCCAGAAATAAAGAACTGGACTAAATGGCAGATGGATGCCTGACTTTTGGAGAAACCACAAAACTGTTTTGAATAGTGCTGGAGATAATTTGAAAGGTAAGGATATAGTTTTAAAGAATAATTTTTTGGAAGGGATAGACATGGTTTGAGTATATTGCCCAAGAGCTTGTCCTCAAAGCTTAGCCCTCATTGTGGTGACATAGTGATTGGAAAACCTTTAGGAGACAGGGCCTGGTGGAAAAGAACAAAGCCATTAGGATACGATACACAGAAGAGTGCCCATCTCCTACCAAGGGTTAGTTCCTGAAGTGAAGTTATAAAAAGAACAAGACTCAGGGTTGGCATGTAGCTGTGTCTGTAGAATGCTTGCCTAATATGTGCTAAGCTGAGGGTTGATCTTTAGCACCTCATAAAACTTGATGTGGTGGAATCCCAAAATTTGGGAGACTGAGACAGGAGAATCAGAAGTTCAAAACTGTCCTCAGCTGCCTAAGTTTACAGCCAGCCTGGGCTACATGAAAGCTTGCCTCAAAAGCAAGAAAAAAAGAGAAAAGAGACTTTTTCTGGACTTGTTTCTCAGGATGTGATCTCTTCCACATAGATCAGATCAAGTTATACTGTACTGGTGCAGTATCAGTGTATTCTATAAATTTGCATTCGTGACATTGGGAATTTTTAAGGGAAAATGATAAATAGGTTTTGGAGAACACAGGAATTTGAAGAGATTACAAATGACTGACACAGAATTGCTAAACCTCAACTTTTTGATGCTTCTGATGTACACTTTTGGGAAATTTTCCAACCAAACTGAGGGCTGATAAGGAAGCTTGGTTATTATCCTAAAGGAAAACATGCTAAGCGTTGAACTGGCCAAGAAAAACGAGGGCACAGAAGATGGATTTGGACCTGCCGCTTCCTCCATTGCATATTTGTACTATATTTAAGTGAAGGCAGTGTTCTCCCAAATGAATTTTTTCAAGCTACAGTATTTGACATAAATGGAAGAAAAGCAGATCCTCCCTACCCATGCCATTACATGTGGAAAGCATGCAGATCTTGGCACAACTTCCTTCCCAATACTTCAAAGGTCTTGTCTCAGTCTTTCTCTTCCTTGGGGAACCAGGAGGATCTGTCACTGTAGAGCACTTCCTTCAGTGTAACATGTTGTGTTCACTTAGCATTTGTCACAACCCTCCTTTTTGCTTTGTGCTGTTGTCCATGTTTCATCTTCCAGTACTTCTAATGAGCTCATCACCATCTCTCCTTTGTCCTTGTCACAACCCTATTCTGTTACTTCCTTTGGGTGTCTTACAGGCATTTCAAGTCCCTATTCTAAATGGAACCCATGGTCAAGGTGACTTCTGCTGGAAGCGCTTTTCCAGTTGATGGCCTATTCATCCTTCTAGTTACTGACTCTATAATTTCTCTAACACCATATATTCACACATACTCAGTCCACTAGAAATCCACAGTGAACTCAGAATCTATCGCCTTTTCTTATTTTTTCTTTTCTCCCCTCTGCCTTCTTCCTCTCCGTCCTTCTTTCCTTCCTCCTCCTCTTCCTCCTTCTTCTCTTTGCTCCTCCTTCCTCTTTCTTCCTCCTCCTCCTCCCCTTCCTCCATCCTCTTCTTCTTCCTTCTTCTTCCTCCTCTTTCCTCTCTTTCTTCATTTTTCAAGACAGGGTTTCTCTGTGTAGCCCTGGCTGTCCCGGAACTTGCTCTGTAGACCAGGCACACCTTACAGGATTAAAGGTGTACACCACCATTCTTGGCTACTTTTTTCCTATCTTGACTTATATCTTCCCTTCCTCCTCCATGGCTCAAAGTCGGATCTTTGTGTCATGAATACTGATCTACCTGCTTTTGTCCCTACTTCCTTCAGAGTACAGCCTGCAAAGAAGGGCATTCTGATATCTCCTATTTCCTGTGCACAAAGTGTTCTGTTGCCTCTAATGCCACAATAGATAAAAGTCCATGGTGAAGGTCAAATTTGCCTTTCTTTCTTTGTTTCCATCATCTCCTTCTCACTTGCTTTGCTCCAGCCAAATGGTTTCTTGTTAACACATCAGATGCTAGGGCCTTCTATCCAGAACATTACTCCATTGGAAGTTACTACTCTAAGGCTCTGTCTCCCTTCAATTCTTTGTTCAATGTCATCTAATGTCCCCACCTTATATACTGTTAAATACCATTTGCTGTCCACCCCTAAAGCTCTTATCCTAGCCATTTCTCCCTATTTTCACACAAAATTGTAATATTCTAGTATGTTCCACAACTTTCATAGGTTTTTTTTCTTGTTCTCAGTTTTACCCTCTGCACCTAACACATGGTAGAATTTAACTAAACGTTTTTCTTTTTCTTTTTAAAAAATTTTTATTAGTTATTTTATTTATTTACATTTCAAATGTTATCCCTCTTCCTTTTTTCCTCTCTAAACCACCTCTCCCTCCTGCTTCTATGAGGGTACTCCCAACCCACCAACCCACTCCTGCCTCACTGCCCTAGCATTCCCCTTTGCTGGAGCATCAAGGTTTCATAGGACCAAAGGCCTCTCCTCCTATTGATGCCAGATAAGACCATCCTCTGCTACATATGCAGGTAGAGCTCTGGGTCCCCCCAGGTGTACTCTTTGGTTGGTGGTTTAGTCCCTGGAAGCTCTG
Organism: Mus musculus; assembly: GCF_000001635.26. Classification (NCBI taxonomy): domain Eukaryota; kingdom Metazoa; phylum Chordata; class Mammalia; order Rodentia; family Muridae; genus Mus; species Mus musculus. The sequence continues at coordinate 43,891,835 of NC_000071.6, forward strand.
GGGGATCTGGTTAGCTGGTATTGTTGCTCTTCCTATGGTGTTGCAAACCCTTCAGCTCCTTCCGTCCTTCCCCTAACTCCTTCACTGGGGAACCTGTGCTCAGTTGGCTGCAAGCATTGGGAAGGCTCTGGCAGAGCCTCTCAGGAGACAGCTATATCAGGTTCCTGTCAGCAAGCATCAGCAATAGTGTCTGGGTTTGGGGGCTGCATATGGGATGGATCCCCAGGTGGGGCAGTCTCTTGGTGGCCTTTCCTTCTATCTCTGCTCCACTCTTTGTCCCTGTATTTCCTTTAGACAAGGGCAATTCTGGGTTAAAATTTTTGAGAAGGGTAGGTGGCCCCATCTGTCAACCAGGGGCCATTCCTCACCTCTTGATATGGTCTCTACAGGTTCTCTCTCCCCTTTGTTGGGTATTTCAGCTAATATCTTCCCTGTCAGGTCCTGGGAGCCTCTTGCTTTCATGGTGTCTGGGACTTTCTGTTGGTTACGCCTAGTTTCCTATCTCCCATTGCTACACACCTTTGTTCAATTTCCAGACCCTCTGTACATCTCCCCCCTCTTCTCCCACACCTGATCCTGCCCCCCTTTCCCCTCTCTTACTGTTTTTCAAATTTGTGATTTAGCTCTTTCTAGGGACACCTTCAACCTCAAGAATTTTCTTATATAAAGACCCTGCTTAGAAAATCCTCATCGCTTCTTTGCATCTCACTGATCACCCATTTCTCCCACAAGGTGGCAGTCTCTACTTTAAATATAGGCTGTAGTGGCCTCAAATTCAAGACTCAAGCTAGTCCCTGCAGAGACAGCTTGACCTGGTAGACCAGCTAGCTGGAAAGTTCATAGACTGTGAATCCTTATCTTAAGAGCCAGATGTGTTGAAGGAATGGTAAAATTTAGGGTTTGGGAGCCTTCCACAGGAGTGGCACATTATAAAGGTAGAAATGTGGTTCTTATGGGAGTGGTGGCAGTGACATTCTAAAACCCAGTGAAAGCTGTCAATATAAAAACTGGGTTTACAGACCCAGAAAGACATATATAGTATGTACTGGCTTGTACATAGTTGTAAAATAAAGAATAATCATGCTACAATCCACAAAACTAGAGAGGCTAAGTAATAAGGAGGGCTCAAGGGGTGACTCATGAATCTCCCTGGGAAGGAGAAATAGAATAGATATCAAAGGTGAGCTGGAGATGGGTAAGTATGGGAACAGGATTAGGTCAGGGTGAAGATGAAGGGAGAGGGAACCTGGAGAGACAACTGAAATTGGGGTGCATTTGGGGGGGGGTGAGATAGAAACATAGTACAATGGAAACTCCCACAAATCTACAAGAGTGACCCTAGACTTCTAATAAGGGAAGATATGGAACCTGAATCAATCATCTCCTGTAACCAGGCAAGACTTCCAGTGGAGAGATTGGACCACCAACCCAGCATTTGACCTACAATTCTTGCCTACAAGATGTGTTGGGTAGAGGTGGCACAGAAATTGTAGAAGTGGCCAACCAATGATTGGTCTAGCTTCAGACCTATGCCATGAGAGGGAGCCCAGCCCTGACACTGCCTAGAGGGCCAAAACCCGAAGGCTGGATGACCAAGAGACAGACATAACCAGGAAAAAAGCAAAAAATGATATTCTATGATATTCTGCTATACTTGTATGAAGGAGAGAGGCTCCATCCAGTAAGTAGCTATGGAAACAGATGCAGAGGCTCACAACCTAACATTAGGCAGAGCTCAGGGAATCCTGTAGAAGAGGGGGAGGAAGATTGTAAGAGTCCGAGGGGACAAGGACACCACAAAACTAACAGAATCAACTAACCTGGGCCAGTAGGAGCTCACAGAGACTGAACCAGTGATCAGGGAGCCTGCATGGGTCTAACCTAGGCCCTTGGCATATAGTTATGGTTATATAGCCTGATCTTCTTGTGGGACTCCTAGCAGTGGGAGCAGGACTTGTCTATGACTTTTTTTTTTTTTTGCAAGCTTTGGGGACCCTTTTCCTCCCACTGGGTCACCTCATCCAGCCTTAATTTGAGGAGAGGTCCTTAGTCTTATTGTAACTTGATATGCCATGTTTGGTTGATGTCTCTGGGAGGCCTGCTCTCTTCTGAAGGGAAATGGAGGAGAAGTGGAAGGGGGTGGTGGAAAGGCCTGGAAGAAGAGGAGAGAGGGGATATAATATATGAGAGAAAATTTAATAATAATAACAACTGGATTTAACAATCATATATATGTTTCCCCTCATTACAAGACCTTACCTTTTCCTTCCCTGATGATATTATTCTAGCATCTAGGCATGACCGTTCAGTACTAATCTTGAACATCTCCTGAGACCTAGAATCATATGAATCACTTTTTTTTCTTCTAGAAGCAACTCTATTAGAAACATAGGTGCAAAGTTTGGATTTTCCTGTAGGGGGCAACATTGTCTAGCAAAGACAACAACATCTGGCCTGCAAGGCAGTTCTGGAGCTAGCTAGTTGGCCTTGGACAAGGCTAAGCTGCTCTGAGCTTCTTTACTTCTAAGTAAGAGACATAGAGTCCTCTGCTGGCTGGTGTGAGCTTTTGATGTGAGCATGAGTCATTGGTATCTTGGGCAGTGTTCCACTCACAGGAACATTATGGCACGGTCACAACTGTCTGACCTTTCCTCTGTTGCTGTTTTCTGCCTTTGCTCACCTGGAGTCAGCCAACCTTGAAAAACTCAGAGGAAAGGGAAGGCATGAGAGGTAGTGAGTGGTGGGAACAGAACAAGTGAAGCTCTGTTGGCAGGAGCAGAGGAGTAGAAAAGAGGATGCACGCGTTGACCTCTAGTCTTGACATGTGGGCTAACTTACTCTATACCAAAAACTGTAGGACTCCATTTTGGAAAACAAGGAAAAAACCTGCCCTCAGACTAAGATTCTTCTTCACCAGGAAAGTCTTTGTTTCAGCAAGTCAAGAGGCTAAGAGGGGCTTCTTATGAAACTTCTGTCCAATGCACATACTTATGAAGGCATCTCAATTGTCATGGGCCTTTGGATTCTTTTGTATCCCAAGATTGCTCATTAATGTCTAGACCAGTGGTTCTCAACTTGTGGTCTCAATCCCTTTTCTGGGGAACAACCCTTTCACAGAGGTCCCATATCAGATGTTCTGCATATTTGATATTTATATTATGATTCATATTAATAACAAAATTAGTTATGAAGTAGCAACAAATTATTTTATAGTTGGGGATCACCATAACACGAGAAACTGTATTAAAGGGTCGTAAAGGGTCGCAGCACTAGGAAGGTTGAGAACCACCTGCTTTAGAGCATAACCTAGGACCACTGGGAGCATCCTATAATTGTGTGGGTTGGGTTTGTTGCTCTCTGTAAGAAGGAAACATTCACAGCAAAGGTTCGTGGAGGGGGGAGTTGGCTTGGTTTTAAGAGTTTAAGGGAAGGTTCAAGGAAGCTGGCTTTACTTGAACAGTGTCATGGAATCAACAGGATGAGTCTAATTCTCTGATATGAAATCTTGAAAAATTTTTCTCTACCGGGCTGGAAACAAGATGAAGGCCTAGGTTTGGATAGTTAAGATGCAGCAATCACTTCAATCAGCCAGGTACAAGGAAGGATTCGGCATCATTTCTTCATGTTTGTGATTTCTTTTTGTTTTGTTTTTGTCTGTATTCACATTGCAATCTACCATTGCTTTATCTGATGTTGGTGTTGTGTCAAACTGCTTGTGGTGAATTGAAGAGACTTCAGATGAGGATCGGGTATGAGGTCACATTGTTTGTGCTCTCTGAATCCAGAGCTGTTTGTCCTTCATCTCCCAGCATCTCCACGAAAACCCCTGTCCATTTCCTGTCCTGGGGAGGAGGAGCTAAGGCAACTAGCTTTGCTACCAGCTCTCTTACTCTGGAGAGAGATGAAAAGAACGAAAGCAGGGAACTGTCTCAGTCTCCTTATCATCTGGATGCTAGGGACCAAACAAAACCTTATTTCTCTAGGCACTTAGCAGGATGCCCTTGAGTATATTATACTTATAGCATCAGTTCCAGAAAATGTATTCAAAATCTGTAAAGTATGACGTTCAGAAAATTCAAACAAAGTGAAGAATTCTGGGAAAAGAAAATGAAATCTTTTTTCTTCTGGCAACACAAAGAATCAGATGACTTTAGCTTCTGTTCTGATCTAAAAAGCATACACCTTACGCAGGAAAGAAAGGGGGAACTCAGGGACCTTAGTAGAGTGCACCATCTGTTTTTCATTTTGTTTGAGATCTTTCATTTCCTTTCTCCTTGACCTTACTGGCAAAGTCTGGGCCTGGCATCCCTCTGTGGTTTGTGTGTGACTTAACAAGGACATATTTTAAAGTTGGAAAAGAAAAGTTCATTGTAAAAGGTCTGTAGTCCTCCTTCCTTTCACATCCTTGGGCTTCAGGATGAGGGATGGACACCGAGGACAGAAACGGTTTATTTGATAGCATCCTAGACATGTAAGACTTATGGCAACCCCCCTGGAAAATATGCAACAGAGGAATGAGACAGCCTACATGCACATTGACTGATGGTCAGACAAAGCGATACTGTTATACAGTGAAATGTTGTTCAGCCTTTAAAAGGGAGGAAATTTAATACATACGTGGAGGTTTGAATGGGAATGACCCCCACAGGCTCAAATATGTGAATTTTTGGTTTCCAGTTGAACTATTTAGGAATGACTGGGAAGTGTGGCCTTATTGGAGGCGTGTCCCTGGGAGTGGGTTTTAATGTTTCAAAAGTCCATGCCAGACTCAGACTCCCCCCCACAAACACACCCCCACCACCCGCTCCTTGCAGATTAGAATGTGCATTCTTAGTTACTGCTCCAGCGTGATGCTCTCTGTCCTCTGAGACTCTCCCTCTGAAACCCTAAGCAAGCTCCCAATTAAAAGCTTTCTTCTATCAGCTGCTTTGGTCATGATGTAACCTGATCATAGCAGGAGCGACCCTAATTAAGATGTAATATAGCTGGGAACATCATGCTAAGTAAAATTAGCCATTTACAAAGATTCCAGGTTTGTGAGATGCCTATCAGATTGAAGGAAATAGAAAGAATTGTGGTAGCCAGGGACTGGGTAAAGGAGGGGTGGGGTGTTAATACGGATGAGTTACAAACATCCTGACTATTTACCTGGACACTTAAACAGAGTCAAGCAGAAGGTGCATCTCAGTGGTAGAGCACTTGCCTAGCATGTGTGATACTGTATTTAGTTCCTAGTACTAAACAAAACAAAACAAAACAAAACAAAACAAAACAAAACAAAACAAAACAAAACAAAACAAAACAAAACTACCCAGTACTGTTAGGTGTCATAGTCCCAAAACTCATAAATTCTGTTATTATAACCAAAGTAGAGTTTGCATCTTGATGATTGCAAACTAAAGACAAGCACAGCTGAGAAATAAGATCAGAGAAAGAGTTGCTGCAAGCAGCAGGCTCAAGAAGAAAAGATAGTAGACACTTTTGAGGCATGCTTAGGTAAAAATTGTGAAGCATATTTTTGCAGGATTACAGTGGTGGATGAGAACAATTTTGGGGGTGCTCACCTTGAATCATAAAGATGGTAACCAGTATCACTTGGCATGCTCAACTGTCTTTAAAGAAAGAAAAGTTTTAGCTGGAAAAAGGAAAGGATATTTTAAATGTCTTACTGTAGAACTTTGCCCCTAAAAGTTAGATCTTAACATTATTTTTAATTTGTTACAAGGTAAAAAAAATTCAAATACATAGAGAAATTTAAAAAGTATTAGAAAACAAAACAACAACAACAATAACAACAATAAACGAACAAAACAAAACATTATTTCCTGGAGCAGCCAGGAAAAAGACACCTAAGTGCCCAGAGCTACTCCCCTGAGTGAATATGTGAAGAACAGGGGAAAGAGGGAGAAGAGAGAGTACTTAGTGGAGAGACAGAAGAGAGGAGGGTGGAGCTGAGCAAATCATGTACTGTAGAGAGAAGTGGAACTGGATAGCAGTTAGAAACAGGCAGACATGAGGAGCCATGGTGATGTCTGAGCCCGGGTGCTACCAAGGGCCGTGTCTGCTTCTGTGGCACTGCTCCAGCCAGAGTCTGTGCTGATGTCTGTGGCCAGAGTTAACACCAAAGACCATGAGGATGTCTCTGGCATGGGCTGCCACTTAAGGCCCTGTTGATGTCCAAGCACTATACAAGGCTGGCTCTGCCTCTTGCCTAGGCACCATGGGAGAGCTGGCTCTGGTGCTGGGGATGCTGAAGAGCTGGTCCCAGTAGGATGAGTGTGGGAGAGCTGGCCCTGTGTCCCTCACCAAATGCAGCACTCAGATCCCCACATCTCTTCCCCTGGGCAGCACCGTATAACTGGTCGTGGTAATGAGAGCAAGGGTGAGTGGCCAGAGGGCATGTGAGCAGGAGAGCTGGACCTGCCCCTGGCTTGGTTAAAGTAGGAGAGTTGGTCCCAGTGGTACATGTATGGGAGAGCTGGTGAGCTGACCAACTCAGTTTCCACCTAGGCCCAGATCCAGGGGTCTGAGTTGGCCCACCAGAACATCCACCCCATCTATGAACTGCTGGAGCAAATGAAGAGGCTGGTCCTGCAGATCCCGAGCTGTGGGCACTCCATGACACAGGGTGACAACAGGATAACTGAGAAGAGTTCCAGTGAGGGTCCAATATTGATGATGTGACAAAAGCTAGAGGCTTTGGGAAAGACCAATCAATGACTTATTGCAATGAACATTTGCAAGGAAAGATGTGTGGACAAATGCGTATACTGTGGTATGTGCCATGACAGGCGGCAACTTCCACAGCAAGATTTTTATTTAATTCATTTTATTTTTTGTTCACTTTTGGGTAGGGGGAGGCTGCCGGACTGAAGGGTAAAATGGGTGGGTTTGGAATGCATGGTGTGAAATTCACAAAGGACCAATAATTTTTTTTTAATTTTAAAAACTGTACTTATAATGTATGCAAGATGTTTTTGTTATTCTCTGCAAATTACCAACTCTTCCAAGAATCAAGTCTTCCAAGTCATGTTCAGCAGTACTACTCCAGTCTCCTCTCCTGAGCAGACAGCCCTCCTCCAGTGGGTATCTTGAATCTTTATTACTTCTTGTACTGGAATATAAGACCTAAGAGAAGCATAGAAATAATTTGTGAAGGACGTGAGTTTCAGCACTTAAATAAGAGTTTGCTGATGAGAAGGTCTGCTGTGTGGCAGGGTCTCAGGGCAGGATAACTGCTCTTTCCCACCACGCTTCCAGAAGTGGAAAATGTTCTCTCCTTCTTCCATCTTCTTCTGTTTCAAGTCCTGCAGATGCTCCAAAGGAAAGACGTAGAGATTTTTATGACGGTTGGGACTTAGAACAGAGAGTTCTTGAGAAGGCCACTGCATTAATTACCAGAAAGAAAACATAAACCCTGGAAGCCGGGAAGCCGCCAAACGTCTATTTTCTCAATTGCCTGTGATGGTACTCTATAAATTTTGATTGACACTAAAGTACATGATGTCATCACTTTTCCTTTTTATGTATGTAAACGGTACGGAAGGAGAGGGCCCTAATGGTTTCCTGGCATCGTTTTCAAAGGCAGGTGCTGATGAACTTAAGCTTCTCAGTCTAGACTCTGGAAAGAAACCCCATCAAACCTTTCACATTTTCATTTGTATCCCCTGATTCTCAACCCGAACTAGGGTCAGAACTGCCTGGGGTGGGGGTGGGGGTGGGGTGGAAGTGGGAGGTATGAATGCCACTGATGATCCCGCCCAACATTACCAAGCCCACCTGCAGTAACCCTACCTACTTAAAGTTTTAGTCTGACACAGAGTAATTGGACATATTTATGAGTACAATGTGGCATTTGGCCTATGTATACACTGTATAAAGAACAGTGACAGACAGCTCTATCGCCTCAGGTGCTCATGACTTCTCTGTGTTGGGAACATTCGGTCCTCTCTACTTGCTGTTTTGAAACATTGCCCTTACTGGGGGTACTAAAGAACCTTAAGGACTTTTTTTATACAAGGTGTAGTATGAGACAGAAAACGCTGGTGTCTTCCTATTTTCTTCTTAATGTTATTAGATGCTTGGGTCATTTTAATTTCACAGAGCCTCAGCCTCAGGTAATTTTCATCTCACAGGGACATTTTACACAGCTAATAGGATGGTGTCAAGAACTGACTGCCCCTGGGTATATGATTCCAGATGAAGGGTATTTCTTGTTGCTATCTATGTTCCAAAAATATTTTTTAAACTTTTTCAATGTCTTTCTTTTTTTCTTTTATTTATTTTTTTTATATGTTCCTAAGATTGATATTTATTTTACATGTAGAGTTGTTTTGTCTGTAGATATGTTCATGCACCATGTATGTGCAGTGACTGTGGAAGCCAGATGGAGGTGTTAGCTCTGGAAACTGAACACACTGTTGGGAGCCACCGTGAGCCATCTCTCCAGACTCTTCAAAAATATTTTTAAAATCTGTTTTCCATCTTTCATTTTATAGAGATCAGAACTGCCAGGAGATACTGAGTACATTCAAAGGAGCATTTGTTTCCAAGAACCCTTGCAACATCACAAGAGAAGACTACGCCCCACTTGTTAAATTGGTCACTCAAACCATACCATGTAACAAGGTAATGAGGGCGAGTAATTCCTTTTAAAATTGAGAATGAAAGTCAGAGGGGAGACATCTGAGGACCAATGTTAGGATGCAGACAGAAAGGAGACCTTGGCATAGGCATCATTTGATATGGCTGGTGGGGTCAGATTGGTGGTGGTGGGGCTTTGGAGAACTGGTGTACCATCACAGTTTAGGACATCTGGGGAAGGAAGTAAGAGAGAGATGGGGACACAGAGGAAAGACAGAATCTAGCATCAGTTCCATCCACACAAACGAGAGTAACCCAAATTTTTGTAATTATGGAACTTTCCCCTGGCTTCTGCTAATAAGAAAGGAGTAAACCACAACACAAGGCGAAGTTCCATTAGAAGAGCGATTTTCTTACGTCTTCTTAGCTCTTCAGAGCTATCCTCTGGAGGCGCAAACCAGGTAAAGAGGCTTTAAAGTGACCAGCTGGAATGTAAATAGAAGGCAACATGGAGTCAGAGGAACCCAGTGTTCGGTCCTTTGAGTATACTGGGAAAGGTCTACCACAAGTTACAACTCTTACAAAGCCTGTGTTTAAAAGAAAATGTCACATGTCCAAAACTAAGTGAAGCCCCCAAACCCACTCACAATTGTCAGTTCTCATCCTGTGGTTAGTAAGCTGGAGATTTCCGGGGCTGTTTCCCCAGGAGCCTCAGTACAGTGCTCTGAACAGAGGAGGTCTGTGGTAGACAATAGCAAAACTGAATTTATATTAGTGCATGTCATTTATTCTGATGGTTTCTATAGTTTTTATTTATAAAAGGTATGTATGTATGTATGTATGTATGTATGTATGTATGTATGTATTATGTACTATGTATTGTAGTGCTGGGGATGGAACCTAGAGCCTCATGTGTGTTAGCACTCAATCTACTGCTGACCCACATCTCTAACTCTTAGATTTATTTTTGGACCTACTAAATTGTGGTTTTGTTCTTTCTCAGACTCTCTTTTGGAGCAAATCCAAACACCTGGCCCATCAATATACTTGGATCCAGGGAAAGATGTTCACCCTGGAGGACACCCTGCTGGGCTACATTGCTGATGATCTCAGGTGGTGTGGAGACCCTAGTACTTCTGGTAAGGATCTGAACCACCTAGGATGGCTCAGGGTGAGTGGGAAGGGAGCTTTGAGCTGCAAGGGAACTTGAAAGGTCAATAGGCATATACTCTAATGCCATCAGTGACCTTAGTGACAAACTGGGCTCTAACAAAACAAAAAAAAATCACTGTCCTCTTGAAATACAAGCTTTGGGGTTTAGGGTTGATCTTCAAGGGATAGATATACATATAGGGGAAACATCACCATAAGAGGGGAAGCAAGAGAGAGTGAAAAAAGCCAAGGTCAGTTTTTACTCCTTTTTGTGATCACTAATCTAGTCCAATGTCCCAATCTCCCAAGAAAGTCTTTAATCCATTCATGGATTAAAAATCCATTCATGGGGGTAAATTCCCTCATGAGCTCAACTCCATTTAGAGGTCCCATCAACAAAACACATTGCAACAGAGAATTCAGCTTAATGGGAACATTGGTGACACACACACTATCAAGCCACAGTGCTACTTTATAAGGCTGTTGAGGTAAGACATCCCCAAATCCAGTCTCTCCCTCACTTTCCCTCTCTACATCCTTCCTGTTCTCCCCTTTTCCTGCCTCTTCCACTTTCCTCTTTTCCCTCCTCCCTCTCCACTTTCTTCTTTCTCTTCTGCACTTTTGGCAAGAAATCTCCTCCTTAACCTTTATATATGTATTTACACACACACACACACACACACACACACACACACACGTTATATATTCTTGAACATAACTCTAAGTCATTTTTTTAAAAAAATTTAAATTAAAATTATATATATTTTTATCTGTACAGAGTAATATTGGATATAAATAGACATAGTGAACGGATTGTTATCTGTGAGCTATTTAACATGGACAACTTTGGGTACCATCTTAAGGTGATCTCTTTCTTTCCCCTTCATAGCCAGTGATGATCTATTTGCCTAGAGAGCCATCTGTGCATCTCCCCTCACACTGCCTTTTAGCACCATCACACCCTCTCCATCCTGCTGGGAATGCTATAAGGTTTTACTGGTCACTCTTTACCCTCCTAGGTCAGTCTCCATCTGACACCATAGTTTTTCTCAGAGTGAAAATGGGATGATGTCGATCTCCCTCTAGAACCTAACAATCTCTCTTTTGACTCTAGGCTAATGGTCTAAAGACCTGACCTCTGTGTTTCAGATGCCTCACCTTCTCATTCCCTTCTCCATCCTCTTTTCTGATCAAAGCTCATCATGGCTCTTTGCCTTTGCACCGTGCCATAGGCACAAGGTGCCCTTCTCTTTAGAGTCTGTCTGAAGACAGTGATTCTTCTTCAAAGTAAATTTCAACGTGAATCTGTCTCTGATTATTTGACTTCACTACATCACATGTCCTATGAGGCAGGGCTCCCACCTGATTCAACCCTCTATCTCCAGAACCTAACCTTCAGTAAATGTTTATATATATATGTGTGTGTGTGTGTGTGTGTGTTTATATATATATGTATATATATATGTATATATATATATATATGCAAATAACCTTGAGAACAGTGTCATAGAAACCATGCTTCTACTCTATACTTTGCACCACACTAAGGGCTAAACCTGTTTTGGTAGGGTTGACTATAGAAAGCCTGAGATCACCTGAGCCCCCAAATTTATGGAGGTTGAAAAGGAAACTCTCCATAAAAGAGAATTGCCAGGAATCAGAGGACTATCTGGGGGAAAGTGTCTTCTTCCCGAAAAGGCCTGGCCTTCTCCCTAAGTGTTCCTGGACTCCAGGGGAGTGAGAGGGGCCGGTGTCTTTAGGGTGCACTTTTGTTGCCATTTCCCAGAATGGTGAGTCAAAACCCATCACAGTGTTCCTGTCTGGGATCTGGACGGGGAGGTAAAGAGTTGGAAGGAAATCAGGGGACACTTACTTAAATTGGGTTGAGCTGTGTCCATTCTCCAGCCTCTGTCTTGGCACAGATGCTGTTGGAAAGTTCTCCTATGGGGATTGGACAGCCAAGAACGGAGCCCAAAGGTACATTTCCTTTCCATTTAACTGTTTTCTATAAACGATGTGTTTTAGATATGAACTATGTCTCTTGCCCACATTGGAGTGAAAACTGTCCCAACAACCCTATTACTGTGTTCTGGAAAGTGATTTCCCAAAAGGTAAGTCACAAATAGTTAAATTCTAGAGTTTTCACTGAAGATACTGTTCAGTCCATGACTGGTTGACTTCTGGCCCTTTGGGTGGGGGGTACAGATGATTTTAGGTGTAAAAGTATGAAAGGAAATCATGCCAGAAGATTTTTCTACACAACTTCAGAACACCCAGGAAGGCTTGGGAGCTCAGGGGAAGAAACCTAACCCAGTGAGGAGGTAACACTCACTGGCTGTGTCTACCAGGATGCTAGGCTTGGCTTAGTCCTGGGACCCAGGTATTGACTTGATTTCTGGAACAGTCTTAATAATTGGCATTTGTAGACCACTTGATGTGTGTCCAACTCTTTGCAGGAGTTAAGAACTCTAGCCTCACAACAGCCATATGAAACACCATCAATATCACGACTACTTGTAAAAATCTTTTTTAAAATTTGTTTACCTTTATTTTTATATGAATTGGTGTTTTTGCCTGCATGTCTGTCTATGTGAGAGTGTCAGATCTTGGAGTTACAAACTGCCATATGGGTATTAGGATTTGAACCCAGGTTCTCTGGTAGATCTGTCAGTGCCTTTAACTGCTGCACTATATTTCCAACCCCCAAAACCAATTTTCTTAGACATTCTGATCAGTTTCCTTATTTCATCTTCACCAAATGGAAATTAACACATACCTAGTCTAGATAGCTATTGGTGCATTCAAATAAAATATCACTAGCTTGTTAAGTAATGGAACCCACCTACACAACAAATGTTTATTGAAGACTTACTGCATGTTTTAAAAACTCAAAGACGCTGTATATTTTTGTTTGCTCGCTTTTACAGAGAATGTTTTCCATTTGTGTTATCACTTTGGGATATGTTTTACAGCCACATCATCTCTGAAACCCCCTACAGCAGTTCATGTTTTATATAAACTAAATGCTTCCTTGTATCACATCTCAGCCTTGGTACCAAGGCTAAGATGCTGAGGGTGATTGGAGGCACCTTGGCTTCTGAGACACTGTGCACCTGTACCTTGTTCTAGGATCTCTTTGAGGAAGACAAACAAACTAGTCCCTCTTTTTGACAATAAGGATGGTTCTTCTTACAGGTTTGAATTCCCAGATCACCTTGTTGCTAAGTTGTGTGACCTTGAGGCCAACGGTGCCAATGCTTACTTTGTGTCAGAGGACTTGTGAGAATTCTCCTTTATAGGGTTCAGGACTCTTCTGGGTCAGTGCTTAATGATTAATCATAAGGAGTAGGACTTGGTCCCTCTGTGGTTACACAAGCACCACTGGACTTCATAATAAAGCTCTGAATCTATCTGTAGTGTAGAAGTCACCCGCAGAGTAAAGTGCAGGTTCCCCAACAAAGTACAAGGCCATCTATGAACTGAATATTCAATATCGACTGCAACTTTCCCCACAAACTACTGTTCTCCTAAACCAAGGGCCCCTTCCAGTCACAGCTTCACCAGTGGAGTCCTGACCGCTCTTTGGGACGTGGGTTCTGTTTGCTATACAGCACTTTCTTGGTCTTTCCTAGTGTCCAGTGCAGAGTATCTTCTTTTCTCCTGTCATCCTTTTCATCCCTGGAATTTTACTGAGTAAAACATACCTGTGTCATGCACTAGGTATAAAGCACTGAAAGTTCTAGAAGCACATAGGAATCCAAGCTCTTTGTTCTCACAAAGCTCTTCGTACTGACGGCTAAAACTGTTCAACCCGCCATAACAATGAAATGTTGTTAAGTAATGTGCACAGATGTCGTGGAAGGAGACCCACGTCCCAGAGGTCTGTCTCCAAAGGAAGCTGAACAGTACTCCGTTCACATGGTGACCTCCAGTGCTTAGCAGACCTCCCAGCTGAAAGTTGGTTGCATGAAGAAATAAAACTCCTTGTTCAACCATGTTCTTTTATTCAAGCACCACACTCCCTCCTTCTTTATGCCTTTCTAGAGCCTCAGGATCACTGCCTCTTACCTGGGCTTCCCTTTCTACAGTGTTCCCCTAAATTGTCCACCTTACTTCTGCTAAATAAGATGTAGCATCTACAGAACATGATACCAAGTGAGTGCTTTCATTCATGCAAATTGCCATGGCTGCATTAAGAATTCATACAAAGTAAATTCTTCCTGTGGCTTAGACTATTGGATAGATTCACCATTCTTGTACTAGAACTAGGGAGGCTATTCTCTCTCCCTCTCTAGTTAGTACTAAGTACTCTTTGGATGGAATTGCTGAAGAATAATGATGAACTTCCTTTTCTTCCTCCTCTTCTTCCTCTTCCTCCTCTTTCTCCTCCTCCTCCTCTTCCTCTTCTTCCTTCTCTTCTTGGTTTTGGTCTTTGACAGGGTTTCTCTGTATAGCTTTGGCTGTCCTGGACATCACTCTGTAGACCAGGCTACTCCAAACTAGCAGAGATCCAACCACCTGCCTTTGCCTCCCAAGTGCTGCAATCAAAGGCATGTGTCACCACTCAGTCTGGCTGACGGACTTCTTTTTTAAGTTTGCAGAAGATGCCTGTGGTGTGGTCCAAGTGATGCTCAATGGGTCCCTCCGTGAGCCATTTTACAAAAACAGGTACTCATTTCCTTTCTTTGTGCAAGGGTTAATTATCACAGTTACCATAGTCTCCTGATGGACATGGCATTCCTAGAAAGGATGTACTTTCCATGTTTCATATCAGTCCTGAAGTGCTGAGCTTTTAAAAGGGAAAGCTTATGGATTCGCTCCTTTCTGGGTCAATGTTTGGTCTGGTTCATCTAAGATCCTCCAAAGTTCCTAAAGGCCATTGCAGGTTCCCAGTCATTGCCCTTGACTTTTTGAGGTCTCACATAATTTTCTTAGCTTCCTTCCCCCTGCATTCTATGCTCTCATTTCATCGATACTGTCTACCCTGCATCTACCCGTCTCCCTGTTAGCATCCTCACCATGGCTCTCTCCTGTGTGAAGAGCAGGAATCCCACGTCATTGGAACATCAGAAACCATGCAGGGCTGTGATCCTCCTCCTCCTCTTTTGGAAGTGTTGCCAGCAAAGTCCTGTAGTGATATAATGGTGAAGACACCAGAGGTCCTTATACATACTATATGTGACCTTGTGCAGGCATCTAGCCTCTAGGTTGAGGATGCATAGAAAGAAACTGAGATAAAGTGTGAACAGTGCTGCACTCCATGCCTATTGAAAATTCTCTAGTACATATTAGCTTTTTTTTTTCTTTTTCATTTAATCCTCAGGGCTGAGTTGGTCCACACTCAAGCCTTCCTTCTCTGGCCTCCTTCTCGCCTTAGTTTCTATCATCATCATGGTCTTGTTCTCTAATCTTTCTCTGATGAGAATGCTTCTAAAAATGAGAGCACATATTAATTTTCTTCAGGCACTGTAGATACCCTCAATTAATTGTTCCTTTCTTCTGCTTTAGTATTTAGTATTATAAAGCCACATTTACCTTTTTTCCTTCTTCTGGACCTTTTTTTGGGGGTGGGGTGGGGGGGGCTTTGGGTGAAAGTGCTGGTGTTCAAAATCTCACCCTCTGATGTTGGAGACCCAAGTCCTTGCCTCAGGATGGGTAGCTGTCCACACTAACAAGAAAGGATCTAGAAAGATGTTGTTGAATGGACAGTCTCTGTTTCTAACTAGCTCTCTGGTAATGCTACTCTTTGAGCAGCAAGTATTTTTTTAATGTATCAGTCAGCATCGATGTACAGTTAAAACTCTTATCTTGAAAATCTCATAACCAAGAGTCATGTTGAAAGAGGAACAGTGGGAAGCAAGGGAGGTTCTGTTCAATCGTGACAGGAGGTATGGATGCCCTGCGCTTTGGCTTGAGGTCAGTTATTTACCTCTTCTGTTTCAGCACCTTTGGAAGTGTGGAAGTCTTTAGTTTGGACCCAAATAAGGTTCATAAACTACAGGCCTGGGTGATGCACGACATCGAAGGAGCTTCCAGGTATGTTATTGCTTAGTAGCGGAGTGATGAGACCATCACTATGACTCAGCCTGCAGAAGGAATCCAAGGTCACAGGAACACACTGGGAATAGACTGGCTTAGCAAATGAATGGGGCTTACACACTTGGCCCTCCTTCTAGTCTCTAAATTCTGTCTCCACAACCGACAGTGACTGCTTCACACCTTTGCTCCTGGTGACCAGAGAAGCCCCAGAGGGGGATGTCTGCCTCACCTCTACTCAGTGCTGTTTCAAGAGGCAGTAAGAGAGACTCAGAGAGTGTATGAAATATCTTATTATTTGAATATTTCTTCCCTAGTAACGCATGTTCAAGCTCCTCCTTAAATGAGCTGAAGATGATTGTGCAGAAAAGGAATATGATATTTGCCTGCGTGGATAACTACAGGTAACTGATTTCTTGGGAACAAAAGAGCTGTGTGTGCTGAGAGGGCTTTAGGGATCCTCTCAGGCCTTGGTGGTGCTCTCACTGGTCTCTGCCCTGCCACCAAACCTAGCTTGTTTCCCTAGCCAATGGCCTAAATCTGGCTGGCTGTCCTCCGTTCCCTGCCTCCTTGCCTGCCAGCCCTAAGTGATGTCTTGACTTAGAAGCTGACTGATGCCCAGAGTACACATTTCTTTCTTGCTTTACTGCTGTATTTCCTATTTCAGAGGAGCAGAAATATGTTTTGCCAGGGCCTTTCTCCCAAGTTTTAAAATCCCTTGACTGGCTATAAATTTGCATGTGAAATCTCCTTGGTTAGATTCAGATGTAAGTATCTAATATTTGGCAAATTTCCACATGAGAGTCTAACAAGATTTATCGTTCTAGATTAAGAGCAAAACTGATATAAATAAATTCTTGAAGAAAATTTACCATTAGCCTATGGGCAGGTATGTTGTCTTTACAGTCACCTTTATCTTTAAAATGTCAAGACCCCCTCATAGTTTTTAACTATGTTGTGGCCAATGATACAGGCAGGGACATCTTCCTCTACAGAGAAGCACTTTTGGAGCTTTTCCTATGAGGAATAGCTTCCACCAAGACTAAAGCAGAGAGAAAAGGCTTTATGTACAAGCTAAGGAGAGGGAATATTTTTTTTTAATCTCTTCATGTCACCTACCATCAAAGACAGGCTTAAAAGATGGATGGCTCATTTCCCAGATGACCCAAGCTTCCCTCCAATCAGCTCTCTGTTCTTTGGAAACTTCCAAAAAAAATGAAGAAAACAAAACAAAACAAAACAAAACAACACAACAAACAAAGACAAAACCAACAAAACCCAGAAACTGTCAACATGCATCAGTTAAGTGCAAAAACAAAAGAAATGATCAACTATAACAGAAACTCTCTATGCAGCTGACTAGGCTAATTCACTCACAGATATTTTGTATCAAAAAGAAGTACAGGAAGACTAGGTGAAGGTTGAGAAATGTAGAGCCTGTGGTTTTGTTAGCTCACATTTTATGAAAATGGCAGTCTTTTTAAATTACAAGTTAGATGTTGGGGCCCGCCAGCGGCCCACATGTCTGGGTTCTAGCTGGGAGGCATCTTGGAATCTGGAAGAGAAGAGGGAGCTAGGCGGTGCGAGAGAGAATGGAACCAAGACAACAGTCTAATCAAGGTTCAATTTTACTATTCCCAGACACTGGGTTATGAAGAAGGGGAAGGGGCCCATTCCCGCCAAACTGGAGTTTCAGTTTCAGGTGACCACGTGATAGCTCCGGAACAGCTAGGCGGCAGGTAGTAGCAGTGGGAGTGGCAGACCGATAAGGTGGCAGGCTCCACCCGGAAGCTCTCTTCGTGCTAACAGTGAAAACTGATCAGCCAGGTTTCAGGCTGAGGGGGGAGGTTACAGTTAGATACTTACGTAAAGCTTGCCTTGTGTAGGGGGAGTGTGGTCCTCTCACAATGTCGTCCAAACCTCTTGAGGAAGGTCCCTGAGTTCTTTGCTGTCAAATGCTTTCACCCAGAGGTCACCAGGAAGCCTCTAATCTGAGGAAAGAAGAATACTCAGGAGGGAACTGTGTGGGCCTGGTTCCAGTGGCCGTATCTGCTGTCATCTGGGCATCAGCTGTTAAATACTTGTGACACATCTGAGCCAGTTGTTTGTTTTTAACCTCCACATATTACTGTTGTACACTCTCTTTGGTATTTATTTCTATGGTCTTACAAGTGAACTGCAACTAACTTGGCACATGCTTTCAAGTCATTTACTCCTGGGTCAGGCCTTTCTCAGTGCTGTCTCTGAGCTCAGATGGATGTGGATGCTCAGTGGTTAATCTTTGGTTGCTATGATGCGTCTTTCTTCATTGACAAGTTGGACCATAGTGACATCATCTGGTCTCTTTCCTCTTAAGATTCTTGTCACATTTATATTTATTTATTTATTTATTTATTTATTTATTTATTTATTTATTATGTGTGTGTGTGTGTGTGTGTGTGTGTGTGTGTGTGTGTGTGTATGTATGTATGTATGCACACATGTGTGCACATACCATAGCCTTCGTGTGGACATCAAAGGACAACTTGTAGGAGTCAGTGCTTCGTTCAAGCACGTGAACTCTGGGGATCAAACTCTCAGGTCACTGGGTACGGCAGTGAGCACCTTTGCCCCATGACCCATCTTGCCAGCCCTCATCCAGTCCCTGACTTCCTTTCTTTCTTCTCTCCCACAGGCCTGCCAGGTTTCTTCAGTGTGTGAAGAACCCTGAGCACCCATCGTGTAGACTTAATACGTGAAGGATCTGGATCTTAGATCACCTGTAGCCTGGACTGAGATGAAGGGGCTCAGAAGCAACACTGGTGGAAAGCTGAAACTGTCAGGGAGAAGCCTCTACTACAGTGTTAACACCAGAGATGGAAGAACTTCCCAATTCTCTGTGTACTACCAACATTCAAGAAAAATTACTCCATAAACCAGAGTTAAACTTCTATATTGTTATATTAGTCTAACTTTCTCATGTGGTGCTTCTGTATTGTTTATATATTGCTTACATCCTTTTATTCCTCTTTTAATGATCTCTCTTTTCTCTCTCTCTCTCTCTCTCTCTCTCTCTCAATGAGGCTGAGAATCCAACCTGAGAACTTTCATACATGGTGGATAAGCCTATATACCACTGAGCTAAATCCTCAGCACAGCTGATAACATCATTTTTGCTGAAAAATGGCCAATCAAACTTCCCATTAGACAAAGAAAGTCAAATGTCAAGTATATCGAAATGAATGACCCTTTTTTTTTTTTATGTTTTTTCATTCTTCCCACAGATATTCACATGGTAAACCTGAGGTCATAGGGTCATTATAGGGAAGGTGCTGTGTGGGAACTACCCACGTGCCCTGTGCTTTAATCTTTAACTCAACACATCCCTGATAACTTTGAGCATTCTTTTCTTTTCTTTTCTTTCCTTTTCTTTTCTTTTCTTTTCTTTTTCTTTTTTTTAAACAGAAGAAAATGGAGTTTAGAGAGATAATTGATTTTCCTAAAGTCACATTCTTAAGATCATGGTTACATCTAGAATTAAATCAGTTCTGTCAAAGTCCACAACATATGATAGTTTTTTTCTTTTCCGAGCTTTTATTGCCAAATTGGTAGTAGCCTGTGTTGTCGTCTAGCAAATGCTATTGCATTAGATTGAATATAATAGAATCTGAAATGTGATCTTTATGGAAGATCACAAAACTAATTACTTGCACCCTCTTTCTCTTCCACTTCATTCTTGGTGCCTTTTATAGGCAGTCAAGAGTTAACATATATTTGTTGCTAATATTGGCAATTTATGTTTTCTATCCTTTTTTTCTTAGATCAGTCTTGCTCAGAATCACTGGTTTTGTTATGTTGTTGTTGTTGCTATTGTTATTGTTCTTGTCTTTTTCAAAGCTCAAATCTTTAACTTTCCTCATTTATTTATTTAATTGAGCTTTAGTCTTTATTTTTAGAAACATAGAAATTTCTTCTAGCTATCTGGAATATCTTCAGTTTTTTGAGGCAAATGCTTAGACCATTGATATTTCAGTCTGTTTTCTACACATGTACTTTAGGATTCTAGGTTTCTCCCTGAGCCCTGCTTTCGATGTAACACTGAATTTCTGTATGTCTTTACTGGTTAGTTACTTTGATAGTTTGTATATGCTTGACCCAGTGAGTGGCAGGATTAGAAGGTATGGCCTTGCTGGAATAGGTGTGCCACTGTGGGTGTAGTCTTAAGACCCTTACCCTAGCTGCCTGGAGGCCACTATTCCACTAACAGCCTTCAAATGAAAATATAAAACTCTCAGCTCTGCCTGTGCCATGCCTGCCTGGATGCTGCCATGCTCCCACCTTGATGATAATGGACTGAACCTCTGAACCTGTAAGCCAGCCCCAATTTGTTGTCCTTATAAAAGACTTGCTTTGGTCATGGTATCTGTTCACAGCAGAAAGAACCTAACTAAGACAGTTACCATTCAGTTCAAAATAATTCTTGATTTTATTGTTATTTAGACATGTGATATTTACTTTTCAACATCTGGAGAATTGTTTAGGTTTTTTTTGTGTGTGTGTCTTTAGTAGGTATTAATAAACTAAATTGAGACAACTCCAAAGTATTTGCTTGGTTTATTGAAAATAGCATAAACAGAGCCAGGTGCTTCTGTATTCATGTTTTGACACCAGTTTGTGATTGTTGAACAATATATCTTATTTCTAAACTTTTAAAAAGCTACTTAAAGACATTAACTTGCTCCCTTACAATATGTTGATGGTTCAGTCCATTAAATGCTTACTTTGTAAGTACGAGTGCTTGGATTCAATTCCCCCAAACCATGTGACGGTTAGGAGGCAGAAGCAGGTGAATCTCTGTGGGTTTGAAGCCAGCCTGACCCAGGACAACCAGGGCCACACAGAAAGATGTTATCTCCCTCATACACACACCTCAAATAAAACAGTAAACAACAACAAACAAACAAACAAACAAGTAGGTGAGTGGTGCACCATTGGAATCTCAGGAATGAAGAAGCAAAGACAGGTTCCCTACTCCCTTCCTCACCCCCAGGCTAACTGATAAGCCCAGGCCTCAGAGAAAGGCTTTTTCAAACTGTCAAGGTAGAAGGTATCTAACAAATGACAGCTGAGTGTGTTCTGTAGCCTTTCTGTGCATGGGCACACATATGAATCTGTGCTTGCCTCCCCCTTCTCAAATATGGTGTTAGACTGTATGATAAAAATTGTTAACCTGTCACAAAGCCTTGACAAGTTGGGGTTGCATTAGTTAGAATATATATTCAAAAAGGGTGGGTAGTACACCACTGGATTCTCAGTAATAAAGAAGCAGAGACAGGTTTCCCACTCCCTGTATGGGGGAGTGAGAATTATATACATAAGAATATATATATATATATATATATATATATATATATATATATATATGTGTGTGTGTGTGTGTGTGTGTGTGTGTGTGTGTGTGTGTCTACCAACAGAAGATCCAAGAATCCAGTAGTTGTTCAGTTCATGAGGCTGGATATCTCAGCTAGTCTTCAGTATATGCCAGAATCTGAAAGAAGTAGGCAGGCTTCTACTTCCGGGTCAAAGCCATGGCGGTGGCAAATTCAAGTCCAGTCAATCCAGTGGTCTTCTTCGATGTCAGCATTGGCGGCCAGGAAGTTGGTCGCATGAAGATCGAGCTCTTTGCAGACGTGGTGCCTAAGACGGCAGAGAACTTTAGGCAATTCTGCACCGGAGAGTTCAGAAAAGATGGCGTTCCGATAGGATACAAAGGAAGCACCTTCCACAGGGTCATAAAGGATTTCATGATTCAGGGTGGAGATTTTGTTAATGGCGATGGCACTGGAGTCGCCAGTATTTACCGGGGTCCATTTGCGGATGAAAATTTTAAACTTAGACACTCTGCTCCAGGCCTGCTTTCCATGGCAAACAGTGGTCCCAGTACAAATGGCTGCCAGTTCTTTATCACGTGTTCTAAGTGTGATTGGCTGGATGGAAAGCATGTAGTGTTTGGAAAAATCATTGACGGACTTCTAGTGATGAGGAAGATCGAGAATGTTCCCACAGGCCCCAACAATAAGCCCAAACTGCCAGTGGTGATCTCACAGTGTGGGGAAATGTAATCTAGACAAGACGGAACTAGGTCCTCTGCTGTTTTGGTGTGACATTCTCTCTCAAGTCTGACAAGCTGGACTGGCCTCTGTGTTTGCTTCCCTGTCTCCACAGTATGCGATCCAGGACCTGGAAGTATCACAAATGAGAACCAATCATCCTGTTTAAATTTTGGACTGTAAATAAAGGAATTTTTTTAATGCAAAAAACAAAACAAAACAAAACAAAACAACAACAAAAAAAAAGAAGTAGGCTCCAATGCCAGTGGAAAAAATGGACTTGCTAACAAGAGAGAGAGAGAAAGAGAGAGAGAGAGAGAACAAGCAAGCAAAGAAAGAACAAGCTTTCTTCTTCAGTGTTGTTTATATAGGCTGCCAACAGAAGGAGTAGCCCAGATTAAAGGTGGATCTTCCCACCTCAAAAATCCAGATTAGAAGTGGGTTTTCTAACTTGAAATGATTAATAATAGTAATAATAATAATAATAACCATCATCATCCTCCCCACACAGATGTGCCCAGCCCTTTAGGTTTTAATTAATTCCAGATGTAGTCAAGTTGACAACCAAGAATATCCATGCAGACCTGTTCCTTTCTGTCTTCCTCTGGTTGAAGATCCTGTTCTTTTAAGAGCCCACGTGGCTGTAGCCACAGTGGACACACAGTGGATAGCTCTCACTGGTGTCTGGACCACTAATGCATCCTTATAGAGAATTTAAGTCTTGACTTGACAACCCTCTTCTGACAGGGATTCAGATCTTCCCCAGCTTTCAAGTAGCTTCCCCTTCAAAATGTCCTCGGAGCCAGATCCCTGCTGGTCCAGCCTGCAACCTGGAGCTTTTGCATAAGACTTCCTCCCTTCTAGGAAGGCTGGTTGCTAGATTTACTAATGTCCTTGCTCCAGAACATCTTTTGGAGGTGGCTGCTGTTCCAGAAACTCCTGGGCCTTCACATCCCCTTCTTAGATGAAGTGGACAGAATCAAATCAACTTGTAAGATGTGCCTAAGATTTTTTTTTTTTTTTTTTTTTTTTTTTTTTGGTTTTTTGAGACAGGGTTTCTCTGTATAGCCCTGGATGTCCTGGAACTCACTTTGTAGACCAGGCTGGCCTCAAACTCAGCAATCTGCCTGCCTCTGCCTCCCAAGTGCTGGGATTAAAGGTGTGTGCCATCACCGCCTGGCAAACTAAACCACCAATCAAAGAAAACACATGGTGGAACTTGTGGTTCTAGTTGTATATGTAGCAGAAGATGACCTAGTCGATCATCAATGGGAGGAGAGGCCCTAGGTCCTGTGAAGGTTCTATGACCCAGTATAGGGGAATGCCAGGATCAGAAATGGGAGTGGGTGGGTTGGGGAGCAGGGAGAGGGGGGAGGGGATAGGAGATTTTCAGAGGGGAAACTAGGAAAGGGGATAGCATTTGAAATATAAATAAAGAAAATATCTTTTAAAAAATGTGCCTAAGATAGAAATCAACTTATAAGACATTACCAGGAAAATTCCTCAGAGGTCAACTTTCAGGCCAGTGGAGAACTCAGAGGAGGCAAATCACAAGGTTTTCACATGATGCTGAAGAGGGCCCTCAGAAGCCCCAGAGGTAGCTTGGAGGTGTAGATGTTCCTTCCCCCACCCCATCTCCCTTTATCACAGTGGTTCTCATCCTTCCTAATGCTGTGACCTTTTAATATAGTTCCTCATGTTGTGGTGACCCTCAACCACAAAATTACTTCATTGCTCTGTCACAACTGTAACTTTGCTACTGTTATGAATCATAAGGTAAATATCCGATACGCAGAATCTGATAAGCCACAGGTTGAGAACTGCTGCCTTATTATCATAGCACACTATCCGAACTTTTCTCTCTGTAGTCCTGACTTTGAGCATCTATACCATTGGCCCTGCTGCCATTTCCAGCCCTGAGCACTTGATGGCCTGTGTGTACAATAGGTAGTCCATACTCCTCTTCTTATGTGACTGTTACATTACTGTTGCCTCATAAACTTTCTACACCAGCTCTCCATCTCTGTCTTCTATCATAGCTACTCAAACAGTGTAGAAATAACCTCAGACCTAATGTCCTTCTAATTTCCTTCGGCTCCTCCATTTCCTATTGTGATAATTTTTGACTTTACAGTGTTTGAAGCACAGTTTCAAAGAGTTCTGAAAAGGAGGTTGAATGCTTGAAAGTGTGTGTGGGGGGGAGTGGTGTGTGTATCTGGCAATGTACAGTAATTACATTAATTGTTGCTAGCTGGTAAGCAAAACTATCAAATTTGAGGAAAAAAACCATATTTTTCCTTCAGCTTTGTCTCAGTTACTCTCTGTTGTTCTTTCATTGTCTGAAAACAGCCCAACTCAAGTCTGCATGTTCTCAGATGCAAAAGACAGCATCAGCAACAGACTTCCTCCTCCTCAGTGGCCCGTTTCTTCCTGAAACAAATTCCCATGTTTATAACATGTGTGTAGGGCTGGAGAGATGACTCAGCCATTAAAGGCTAGGCTCATAACCAAAAATATAACTTGTGTGTCTTGGGAAGACTCTGCTTGGCTGACTGTTAAATGTTAAGAAGAACATCATTTTGCTTTTGAGTAATAGTCTTTGGAAATCCAGGTTGTAACTAATCTGATGCATCAGGAAGACTTTTGAATAGAGGGGAAAGGTGACAGGCACAAAGGAGTCTCATTCTGCATGTGGCCAGAAGAAAAGGACCATAGATGCCCCACTCATCACTTACTCTTCTCTGGTTTTTGAACAGAGCCCAGATAGGTCTTTAACTCATCGTAATCCCCCTGCCTCAGCCTCCTGAGTGCTGGGGTTACAAGCATGTACAATCAAGCCAGCTTTCCTTCCTCTTTGGAATCTACACCACCCTCTCAGTTTCTACCATAGCTCATCTCCCTCCAAAGAGAACTGAACGTGAAGGCCCTGTGAGCAGTCCAGTGGTTTGTGGCACTAGACAGCTGAGCCAACGCACGAGGAAGATGCAAATTTGTTAGCTTCCAGCAATTTGCCTATACCTATCTATACATTCTTCATGAAGCAGTACAGCTTATCAAAATGTTATGCATGGTAAACTGGGACATCAATGGGATTCGGAGACCCCTGCAAGGTCTGGGATGCAAGGTGCCCAGCAACTGTCCCACGGCCTTGAGATACATTTTAGAGGAGCTGGATGGCGATATTTTCTGTCTCCAGGAGACCAAAGTGAGCAGAGATGCGCTGACGGAGCCCTTGGCTTTTGTTGAGGGCTATAACTCCTATTTCAGCTTCAGTCACAGCCGGAGTGGCTATCCTGGTGTAGCTACTTTCTGTAAGGACAGTGTTACATCCGTGGCTGCTGAAGAAAGCCTGAGTGGTCAGTTTGCCACCCTGAACCGGCATGTCGGTTGCTATGGAAACATGACCGCGTTCACCCAAGAGCAGCTACAGGCTCTGGATATCGAGGGCTGAGCTGTCCTTACACCACAGCAAAAGGTCTTCACACAGGAAGAGAAGGGGAAGCCTTTGACCCTGATCAATGTGTACTGCCTGTGTACCGATCCTAGGAACCCGGAGTGGCTGATCTTTAAGATGCATTTCTATCGCTTGCTGCAAATCCGAGCAGAAGCACTCCTGGCAGCCGGCAGTCATGTGATAATCCTGGGGGGCATGAATATAGCGTACTGTCCCATTGACCACTGTGATGCTGGCGGTCTGGGGTGCTTTGAAGAAGTCCTGGGTCGTAAGAGGATGGATGGCTTGCTTAGTAACCCGGAATACCAGGCTGGGTCCCATATAGGACCTTTCATGGATAGCTATCTCTATTTCTATCCAAAACAGGAGAGGGCCTTTACCTGCTGGTCAGTGATCAGTAGTGTCCGCAATCTCAACTATGGCACCCGACTTGACTACATACTGGGATACAGGACTCTAACTATAGACACTTTCCAAGATGCCTTCCTGCTCCCTGAGATGATGGGCTCTGACCACTGCCCTGTGGAAGCTGTCTTGCATGTGTCCTGTATGCCAGCAAAGCAGTGCCCAGCTCTGTGCACCCATTTTCTCCCCGAGTTTGCAGGTACCCAGCTCAAGATTCTTGGCTTCCTAGTCCCTTGTGAACAAGAACCTATGTGGTGGCAGCCAGTCCTGCAGCCCAGCAAACAAGTCCAGCTACAGAAAAAGAGAAAAGCCCACAGGCACTCATCCAGGCCTCGAAAGCATCAAGGTGGTCCCAGAAAACACCAGAAAAACCTGATGAGTTATTTTCAGCCTTCTGTTAGCTTTTCCCAGACTTTTGGTGTGGAACTACCTAAGCTGCCTCTGGTGGGCACTCTTGTAACTCCAACAACTCTGGAAGGGGATGTGATAGCCACAAAGAAGGATAAGCAGGCCAAGGTTTCTGAGGTCAGAAATGAGGAGGAGGCACAGACCTCATTCTGGAAATCTGTGCTGAGTGGGCCCTCAGCCACGCCCCTCTGCAGAGGCCACAGGGAGCCATGTGTGATGTGGATTGTGAAAAAAACAGGATCCAACCTGGGCCGCCATTTCTTTCTTTCGTTCTTTTTTTTTTTTTAAGATTTATTTATTTATTATATATAAGTACACTGTACCTGTCTTCAGACACCCCAGAAGAGGGAGTCAGATCTTGTTACGGATGGTTGTGAGCCACGATGTGGTTGCTGGGATTTGAACTCAGGACCTTCAGAAGAGCAGTCAGTGCTCTTAACTGCTGAGCCATCTCTCCAGCCCCTGGGCCGCCATTTCTACACATGTGCCAAGCCACAGGGTCCTCCAAATGACCCCTCATCAAGCTGCAACTTCTTCCTGTGGACCAAGCCCAGATGAACCAACTGAGGCCTAGGAATGTCTACCTGGCCACCAGGGTCTGAAGCCAGGTCTCTATCTCCTAAGTTGCCTTCTCCCTGAGGCTTCATTTCTTCCTTTCTTCTTCCCCTTCCTCTTCCCTTCCCCTGCCCTAGCTTCCCCTGAGACACTCTTCTTCTCACACTTCTTCCTCTTTGTCCACACAGGAACAAGCTGCCCAGGAAGTTGTAATCTTAAACTCCTGTTGCCTGGAATGGGCAATGCATTTGTTCTTAAGCAAAGTCTGTGCCTTTATTTCAGTGCTTAAAAAAAATAAATAAAATTCTTGGGTTTGGGAATCAATCACACAATGACATATCTGTTCTCTGTGAAGAAAATTCACCTGTACTCCTCTTAGGATGTGATACAGTGACATAAGAAAATGCATGGTTCTTGCTAAGTGACACAAATGTGAGACAGCACTTAGAAGCTTGATGTAAAGAGTAGACCTATAGAGAAGAGGCCTACCAATAATTACATCTGGCACTCCACACAGCATCACTGTCAGCCACCTCTGCGGCTACAACAGAATGCAACTTTGAGTGCACATACATTTTCTAAATGCTACTTGGATTTTATGGATTCTCCTTGGGTTGGGGGGGAGGCAAGAAACAGATTTGGGAGTCACCCAGGTAAAAATAGCACCACCAGGTACTTCACTGACTGGAGAGGTGAAAGAGTCTTCGTTTACCTTCTAGATAACTGGCTACCCTTCCTTCTATGCTAAAACAGTCATAGCTATTTCTGGGAATAGAATTTACAGAAGTGGATGGCAGGTGATGGGTGGGTCCTGACGTTTGCTAACTATATCATTTTCAAATTCATTGTGTAGGCCTGCCTAAGGTGAAAGCCTGATATAAATAACTGCTTAGAGCAGGCTCTGGTTCCCTCTTTTTAAAAATGGGAGTCACAGTAACTTGCACTGCCATGGTCAGCTTTTACTGCCAACTTAACACAGCCTATAGTATGTGATATATGCATACACACATACAATTTAGTACAGTTGTATGAGAGAGAGGAGAGTCTTAGTTGAGGAGCTTCCTAGATCGAATTGGCCTGTGGGTCTATCTGTGGGGGTTGTCTTGGTCAGTAATTGATGCAGAAGGGCCTATCCCACTGTGAGTAGCACCATTCCCTAGCCAGGTGGTCCTAAACTGAATAGAAAACTAACTTACCATAAGCCTGTCTGTGAGCTAGCAAGCAGTGTCCTCTGTGTTTCCTGTCACACTTCTTTGCCTATGAAGTGTATTCCTTGATTGAAGGTAATATTGTATGGAATAAGAAGCAAACCGACCTTCAAGTTCCTGCCTTCAGCTCCTGCCTGGACTTCCCTCAGTGACAGACTGTAACCTGGGGTTACAAGCTAAAATATACATCTCTTTCCCCTAGGTTGTCTTTGGTCAGAGCATTTTGTCACAGCAACAAAACAGAAGCTGTTTAATAATATATATTAAAAAGAGCAGAGTACGGAAGGTAGCCAGAAGAACAAGAGTAGCTTAAAGAGCCAGGATAATGTTTGAACTGTATTTTTACCCTTTCCAAGAAGGTGACAGCATAGACGAGCAAGGCAAACATTAAGGCAAAAATTTAAAGAGAGAGAAACGTGAGCTAAGGAGACTCATGCACAGGAAATCTTTATTTTACCTTCACTGCATTTTGATGTCTAGCGGAACAGAGCCAACACTAAGCTGAATATCACATAAAAGAAACAAAATGCAAAAAGCAAGGCAAAGCAAAACGAAAACCAAGTGTCTTTAAAGGCCTAAGGTACTAGACTGTATCTATAGCTGACAGGGCAACTTGAACAACATTAAACAGCAATGATCTTTACTAAAGAAGCCGTGCCATCACAACAGCTTCTCCAGTGTTTCCCTGACTGGCTACAGTGCGGTTCTGTAAGGTCTTCTGCTGGAGTTGCCCAGAGACTCCTAAGAGCACTGGGAGTGTTCTCAACATGTTGGTGAATGGTGATTTCCTTCTCGATAGACCTGTCCTGGCTTTCCCACAAAGCATGTAAAGGGCTTAAAGGGGAAGCATCACAGATGCTCTTTAGACCTGGGAAAACGGCTCCATCATCACCAGAAGGCTCCTGCTCCAAGCATGCCTGCTCCAAGTGGAATCCTCTGGACAGAAAACCCATAGCTCCCTCCGAGTGAACAATTAGGAAGAAAGAATATGATTTCGTGTTTCACCTGACCACATTTTGGCTTTAGGCATCCTGCCAAGAAATAGAGCAAATTCTTGGTTATCCTAAAGGTAAAATCAAAGGGTACTCAGAGCTTTTCTCTAGTGCTCTAGGCAACTAGTTTGGGATAGAGACAAGGACATGAACCTTCCCATTCCAGACTGGATATGGTGCTGAAGGTATGCAGTTACAACTTTAAGGTAGTCTGGAGTGGGTGGGCAGAGAAGACCCACTTCTTGAGGGGAAAACATAGTTTCCCACCGAGTAACTTTTATGCTCATAATCCTTGAAAGATCATTTAAAATGAGGGAAATCTCAGTAAGACCTCTCTGGTTCTTAGGTTAGGAATAGGAGCAGTGGCCCAAAATCTGACTTTCCTGACCTTTGAACTGGCACCCTCTGCACAGCATCCACACCTGAACGGATGCCCCGGCTTCACAGCCTATGGTGGTACCCAAGCATTTGAGGGTTGCCTTAAAGAGATGTGAAGAGGAGTTGCAGTTGCCACCCAGAGCAGACTGTCAGTTACTCATAACAAGTCATTCATTCATTCCATTCAAAGTCAATCTTCTGACTTTCTACACAATAAGAACAATCTTTCATTTTATATATTTACAAGCAGAAGAGACGTATCCTTCAAAGAAAAGACATTCTGAGGCTCTATAAAGTGCAGTTAATTTAAGGCAAATTCATATGAAATAGAAATAGTGACTTATTATCTCTTTATATACACACTTTCCAGCTTTAAAAGGTAAATTCTCTTTCCCTCAAAAACAGGAGAGAGAGAAGAGGACTTTTGTAGGGTGGTGAGCTATGCACAGACAGCCTGGTCCCCGGCCAAGCACAGGCCTTGAACCAAGCTCCTGGTATTCTGCCTGGACTCCACCCCCATAGTTACCAGACAACAGCCAGGTAGGCTGAGCCCACTATAAAAGGAGCTGTTGGCCCCCTCCTCTTTCTCTTACCCTCTTGCTTCTACTTTCTTACTCTCACCTCTCACCCTTTTTCCCCTCCTTCCATTTCCCCTGTCTCCACGTGGCCATGGCTAATCTCTGCTTCTTTACTCTCTTCCTCTTTCTGTCTTTCTACAATAAACGCCTTAAAACCATGGACTGCCTCTTCTCATCAGGATCCGCTGTGCTGGAGCAGTGAAGCAGGTCTTCCCCTAACAAGCCCGAGTGTCTAACCTCTGACTGGAAGGTAACCAGCCAGAGCCCTCCTCCTGCCCTTTTCCCTTCGGCCCCAGGGCTAGAGCCGGTCCATGGGTCCACTCTGTTCTCAGCTCTTTCTCAGCATTCAGTGGTGCCTGTGGTGCCCAAGAGTGAGAACGTGCTGATGTCAGCATCTTTGCGGCTCAGGACCCCCAAGCTGGCTCCCTGCAGGTCCACAGGGACCTCAGACTGTGCTTCCTCACCCCTGGAGCGGTCCCATGGATTCTCACAGTCCGACGCTCAAGTAAAAAAAAAAAATTTTTTTAATTTTTAAAATAGTGTTTTCAAACAAGTTAAAAAGTGACAATGTGCCGAGCGGTGGTGGCACACGCCTTTAATCCCAGCACTCGGGAGGCAGGGGCAGGCGGATTTCTGAGTTCGAGGCCAGCCTGGTCTACAAAGTGAGTTCTAGGACAGCCAAGGCTACACAGAGAAACCCTGTCTCGAAAAAACAAAAAAAAAAAAAAGTGACAATGTGTTTGAAGTAGTAGTAAGTAAGAAAGGCTGGAGGGCTGATGAGTTAATCAAGAGGTTGGGTTTTTGTTTGTTTGGGTTTTTTGCTTTTTGTTTTGTTTTGTTTTTGTCTTTTTAGGTAAGTAGATTTTAGGCAGTCCAGGCTACACATCCATTTCAAATATGCCTGATGAGACTAGTTACCTAAAGCTACTCTTAGCTCCAGGAAAGAGTATTTCCCATCTCCATGCAAGTCAAAGGCTCTCAAGCTCTCTAGTCTTGGCATGGCAGAGCCTAGGGAATCTGGTAGGTCAGCATCCCATCCACGTCTTTTTTTTTTTTTTTTAAAGATTTATTTATTTATTATATGTAAGTTCACTGTAGCTGTCTTCAGACACTCCAGAAGAGGGCATCAGATTACATTGTGAGCCACCATGTGGTTGCTGGGATTTGAACTCCGGACCTTCAGAAGAGCAGTCGGTGCTCCTAACCACTGAGCCATCTCGCCAGCCCCATCCCATCCACATCTTGACCAGTCTTGTGGAATAAATCCTGAAGGTCTCTGATGCTAGATATCCCAGGCAGGGAGAAAGGTTTTAGTTGGGTCTCATTTTGGTTTGTAAGAAGATGTGAAAATTCTGGCACTGCTGAAAGATCTGATGGGAGGTTCAGGTTTGTTTGTGAGAGCACCCATCAGCTGCAGTTTGTCTCGCAGCTCAGATACCTGAGAATTGGAATTGGAATTATCTTCTTTCTGTATGCTTCCGGCTAAACCAGGGACTTAGCTCCAGCCTTAGCTCACTTCGGCAGTGGCCCTGGGCGAAATGTAAAATTCCTATAAAACTTCTCAACATCTGCAAAACTCTATACCAATGCTGGTTTTTAGAAGGGTGTTGTGTTTGTTCTGGAGAAAAAAAAATCTCTGACAAGCTTGGATTAGAAGCTGAAACCTTGGGACCTTGAGAGGTGAGGTGGTAGCAAAAAAGAGTGACTGGTTCTCTTACCTACCAGAAGGACCACCTACAACCTTTCAGTAGCTTTGAATCAACTTAAGTGGTTATCATTTCCTCACCCAAAGTAAAAATATCCAGCTACCATCTGAGAACAGAGTTGGCTCCATCTCAAGTGAGATCCCCTCCAAATCCTGTGACTAAGACAAAGATGGAACTCTTCAGCCTCATGTCTAAGACTTTGAGATCTGTTATTTACATTCTTTGAGGCAATACATTTAGTAGCCTACCTTGGTATTGCCAACCCAGTCCCTGCTCTCCAGAGTGGAGCTAGACACATTGATATTAAAGGCCAGGTCAGCAGCTCACCTTGATAGAATGAGAAATCCTCCCTCCCTTTTCTTGAATGTCAAGAGGGTGACTGAGACCAGTGGTGACAACTGAGGGAAGCAGGTGGCCCTCGTCTGACCCTCCTGCCACATTTTCCTCTTCCTTGATCGATCATCTCACTTCCCTAATGCCTACTCCCTCAGTACGCCGTGTTCTGTGCCTGACATTCTCCTGTCTGTAAAAGTCACTGGTCAAATAAGGCCAGATGTGGATTCCATTCGTCCTGTACTATGTGACCTCGGCCAATGTACTTAGCTTCTTTAGCCTTTGGCTTCCGGAAGCAGAATATGATGTACATTGCAGGCCACAAGAACTGCAAAGTGGCTGCTTTGAGTGTCCTTGTGTTCAAGAGCATCTTCTATCTTGCAGTGTGGAAAAGAAGGGTGAGGGTGAAGAGAGGCAGTAGGGGGCAGCAGAGAGCGCCATGGAGGATTGCTTTGGTGTTAGGGTGGAGGATTCTGTAGCTTCTATTCCACAGCCACAAAGCTTTCTCCATTCACTGTAAAACTGCACAATGCCTACCTTGAAGGGTTCCTGGGGTCTGAATAAGAGATAATAAAGACTGGGTAAGAAATGTAAAACTCATAATTACTGGCTAATTCAAAAAAAAAAAAATGTTGTCTTTCTCATGTTAAAAAAAAAAAAGAAAAAAAAAAATGGCTGGGCAGTGGTGGCCCATGCCTTTAGTCCCAGCACTTGGGCAGCAGAGGCAGGTGGATTTCTGAG
Source organism: Mus musculus (assembly GCF_000001635.26). Taxonomy (NCBI): domain Eukaryota; kingdom Metazoa; phylum Chordata; class Mammalia; order Rodentia; family Muridae; genus Mus; species Mus musculus. Next base: position 43,924,453 of record NC_000071.6, read on the forward strand.
TTCAAGGCCAGCCTGGTCTACAGAGTGAGTTCCAGGACAGCCAGGGATACACAGAGAAACCCTGTCTCGTAAAACAAACAACAACAGCAACAAACAAACAAACAAACAAAAACCCTCCAATGCCAGTGATTTGGGGCAGGTAGGATCCTCAGAAGCCCAGCTGCCTACTGCATCACTACAGGACTGTCTTCTGCTTTCATGGTCCAGAATAGCTTTCCAAGAATCACACCTGTGATCCTGGTAGCAGGGAGGATGGAAAAGGGACAGAGAACCAAAGAAAAAGTCTGCCTTGTCTCTTAAGAAACTTCTAGAAAGTTTCAATGAATACTTTTAATTGACACAATTCACTAAAACTCATGTATCTTCACCCAGCCACAGAAGAGGTTTTGTTTTGAACTAGATATTTAAGGCAGAAGTTGTTGTGATAGCCCTGCAGCTAATTGTATTTGATGTTAATTCTGTTCTCCTGTGAGGAGCTTTGAACAAGGAATGAGTTAGCACTCAGGTGATTTCCTGTAAACCTTAATTTATAAATAAAGACTAGAGCCAGTGATTGGGTGGAGAAAGAGGGGAAGGTGGAGCTGAAGGTTTGGGGGAAAAAAGAAAGAGACAACAACTGAGGAGGAAGAAGAAGGAAAGTGGAGCAGAAGCACCTGGCCTGGAGAAACTGTAAGTTCTAAGGGGTCTCTTATATGGTAGTGTAGCGGTAGATCTGCCCAATCTAAGCACACAGCATGTATCATATTAATTGAGTTGTGTTTTCATTGCCAGGGGTTATTTGGGTTGGAGATTTACAGCAACAGGAGGTGAGAATTGGTGTTTCAAAACAGCTAAGTTGAAAGGCTCATGACTTCCATTAAATCACTACTCAGTAAATATTCACAGATGCCCTTTAGCGTCATTATTGCTATCCAGGTACATGCTCTTGGCTCATCTGGGGACCAGCAGGAAGAACTGGCATCAAGACATGATTGAAACTATGAATTCATGAGCAGCCTGGACAACATAGAAGAATGGATCTCAAAAGAAAACAAAAGCAAAACCCAGAAGAACAATAAAGGCCCTAGAAGGGTTAAAAAGTGTATTCTTAGCATATTCAAGGCCTAGGTTAGATCCTAAGCACAACAATTGATGGATGGATGGATGGATGGATGGATGGATAGATAGATAGATAGATGATAAAGTAGAGACATCACCATAAATTACTTCCCTAAGAGGACTCTGATATCAATGTTCTTGCTCTCAGTCCTTCTGTTTATAAGGCAAGGTGCACCCTACAAGCCATCCTCATGAAGATGTCACTCGGACATTTTTAAATTATTTGAAGGAGCAGTACAATTTTGTTGTTGCTATAAACTGGGAGATATATTCTTTGGAATGACATTTTTGGAATAGAAACATCTATAGTCTTATGGCTTAAAATATCCTATCTTTTTAATTGGGTAGAAAATTAGATGCACAATTACAAAAGACCTGAATTAGAAATACATTGTCATAATAAATTACATGGAAGAAAAATGGTGGTAGGATTAGGTAGAAAGGCACACATATGAGAAAGTATTTGCAAATGCAGATATTAGCATTTATTATTAGATTAATCTACCCAGATTATTACACAGGAAAGACATTAAATGCACTAACTGTCCCCTCAGTGAAATGTGTACATTATGAAGCACAAAGTTTAGAGCTCAGCAAAGACTATTTCCCAAGTCCATTCTGGTCAGCAAAGCCATTATGACAGCGTGTGAGAGGTACCAGAGAGCAAAATCTAAGGGGACATTTTTCTCTGCAGGTGAACATATGTCTTAGCAACTTTCACTGTCCTTACCCCAACAGCCAACACATAGCTTGTGTTCAGAAAATGCAGTTATTATCCTGCTTATTGTTTTGATGTAGTCTTTAAGGATCTTATATTGTATAATTAAATTGTGCAGAGGATTTTGGAGCATATCTCTTTACAGATAAAGCAGTCGTAAAGGATACTCCAAAGAAGCCTCGACCTACAAGGAAAAAATGGTTACTTCTCTTAGAGAAATACTAGTCCAGTGGCTTCAGGGAACAGTTTGTAGTATGTGGTCAAGCTCCTTAGATGTTGCCATTAAAAAACTGACTACTTGGTTTTTTTCCCTCTATGTAGCCCTAGTTGTCATGGTACTCATTCTGTAGACCAGGATGCTGATAACAGTTTTCAATGACTTTTATTCAGACAATTGTGACTGGATACAAACTGATACACCAATATACCAATTAATAAGCTAGTATATCTTCTTTCTTATTATTTCTTAAGAGACTTTTATTGTTTTTTAAGAGAAAGGTTCACTCACAAGCAAACAGCAATAGTCTTAAACAACAGAAGTCAAACTCAGGAGGCGGAAGCAAGGGCTCCAGGTTATCTGTGGTTATACAGTTTAAGTCTAGCCCATACTACATGAGATTCCTTTTCAAGATAAAACAAAATGAAAACCCTCCCAAACCAAGCAATACATCCAACTGGTTTTCAATGGGCTCATTGGTGCAAATGGTGAGCTTGGGATGGCAGTACCATGATTTCTAAACTAAAAACAGATTCAGTGCTCAGAAGCCTCTTACAAACTCTACTCTAGATAACTATGGAAGTGTAATTATATAGCAATGTCCCTATTGTCATCAGTAGAATCTCAAGTGCCCCCTTGGTGTCAGTGTGGGTCCCCAAACTCTTATTCAACTGCACTCTTGTTTCAAGCTTTCCCAGTATTACAAATAACCTGACCACGATCCAGATCCTTCAAGTATCATAAACCAGTGCTACATTCTACAACAAATAAGTCCGCAATCTCTCATTCTACATGGTGTGATTTTAGCTAACAGTTCTGGCTTATACCCAGCTTGCAGTGATGGCCGAGTATATAGTATACAGCTTGCAGAATACAAGCTGGCCAAAAGAAAGTCAGGTTGGGCTGGGTATGGATGGTGCACACTTTTAGTCCTAGCACTTGCAAGGCAGAGGCAGAAAGATCTCTCTGAGTTTGAAGCTAGCCTGGTCAACATGGCAAATCTTGGGCCAGTCAGAGCTACATGACATCTCAAAAAAAAAAAAAAAAAAAAAAGGAAAGAACCATGGTTTGTCATTTTGCCAGTGTAATGGGGTCACGTGCAACTAAGATACTATTTCCCATTAAAATCACAAAATCAAACCCATAAGTTATATGGGTGTCCCCAGTTGAGTGATCATTACAGAACTATAATCCAGCCAATGAGCAAAGAAGTCAAGTGCTCTGGGGTATGCAGAGGGATACCATGTGATGATTTATATCCATTCACAAAAGAATATCAGTGACAATCCATTTGTCCTCCTCCTCTGGTTCATGAGGAATAAGCACCTGTCCTGAGTCTTCACTGAAGTGACCAGAATGTAAAAGAAGTACAGCTTCTTAACCTGTTTGGTCATGTTGTGATGCTGGAAGGCCCTGATATTTAAAGGTCAAAGTCTACCATGTCCCAACAACTCCTAAGCTTGCCACAAAATGAATGACTCCCTTTCCCAACAGGGCTGCCTCTTCTCTATGTTATCTGGGGAGCCTGACCCCCTCACTCTACCTAAGGAATGTCATGTAATCCTTGGTGAAATTATAGGTTCAATTTCTTGGAATGTCTTTCAAAGCAAATAAGGTATCCCCAAAACCTTAAGGCCCAGCCAATGAAACTTCACCCTAAAAAGAACTCCTTCTCACTTTCCAAGGTTTAAATAGTCTTTGTTCACCCTGAATAAAGAGCACAAGCTCTTTCATTAAATGCCCTCTGCAAGAGCTGTAACCCTGAAATCTTTGGAGAAGATTCCCCTACCCTCCAGCAGTCACTGTAGGGCTGCTATCCTGCTCACTCACCCATTCTGGACATCAAAGATTGATCCTTCCCTGCCTGGTGTATGCAGTGGCTGAATACCCCAAAGAAAGAAGTGGGAAATGGAACCACATTGTGACAGGGGTCTTCAGGCTATTGTTGGGGGACAGGTTTAGAAGAAAAGCACGAGAGCAGGTTTTAACTCTCTACCTTGAAATTCTCATGTTTCCGTTCAGGCACTAAGTTCAACAATTAATAAACGGGATCTCATGAAAATGAGTACCTTTTGTTAGGCTAAATATGACAAAATGGCAGCCTAAACAATGAGAAAAGATCTCCATCCACCCTACATCCAAGAGAGGGCTAATATCTAAAAATATGTAAAGAAGGTACAGAGCTAAACAATTCTCAATAGAGGACTCTCTAATAGTAAAAAAGTATTTAAAGAAATGTCCAAGGTTCTTAGTCATCAAGGAAATGCAAATCAAAATGACTCTGAGATTCCATTTTACACCCGTTAGAATGGCTAAGTGACATAAAACTCAAGTGACACCACATGCTAGAGAGGATGTGGAGTAAGACAAACATGTCTCCATTGCTGGTGGGAGTGCAAACTTTTACAACCACTTTGGAAATCAATATAGCAGTTTCTCAAAAAAAACAAAAAAACAAAAACTGGGAGGCTAAGGGGGTGACCCTGAGACTTCTAGCAGTGCAGAATATAGAAACTGAAATGTCAAGACCCCCAGTGGGGGAAACAGGACACCAACACACCCTCAAAACCTTTGACCCAAATTTCGCCCTGCTTACCATAAATGCAGGGATAAAGATAGAGCGGAGATTGAGGGAACGGCCAAACAGTGACGGCCAAATTTGAGATCTACGCCAAGAGCCAACCTCTGACACTAGTAATGATACTCTGCTATGGCTACAGACAGAAGCCTCGCATAACTGCCCTCTGAGAGGCTTCCTTCAGCAGCTAATGGAAACAGATGCAGAGATCCACAGACAAACATTAAGTGGAGCTCGGGAGTCTTGGGAGAGTCATGGGAAGGATTGGGGGAACTAGAGGGGTCAAGGACACCACAAGAAGACCTACTGAGCCTTCTAACCTAGGCCCACAGGGGCTCACAGAGACTGACCCACCAACCAAACCAAAGAGTATGCAGAGTCTAGATCTAGGTGCCCCCTGACACACACACACACACACACACACACACACACACACACACACACACACACACGTAGCAGATATTTATCTTGGTCTTCATGTGGGTCCCCTAACAACTGGAGTAGAGTCTGTTTTTAACTCAGACTCTGTTGCCTGCCCTTAGATCACCTTCTTCTAGTTTGGCTGCCTTGTCTGACCTCAGTGGAAGAGGATATGCTTAGTCCTGATGTGACTTGATACACCAGGGAGGTGTAGGTATGGTAGGTGTGGGAGGGTGGCTCACTTTCGCTGAAGGGAAGGGGGAAAGAAGGAAGGGGGTGGTAGGATGGTACTGGGAGAAGAGAGGGAGCTGCAATTGGGATGTAAAGTGAATGAATGAATGAATGAATGAATAAATAAATAAATAAATAAATAAGTGGGAAATATCATTAGGTTTCCAATCATGGGTACATGATGAGGCTATCTCACAGTAGCTTCTCATGTAGGCCACAACTTGAGTAATCTGATAGAAAACATTGTACTAAAGACAAGATCACCAACTTGTCCCAATTTTCTCAGGATGGTTTTATTTGTAAGTTTCCCATCAATTAGTTGTGGAAATCTGAGGATATCACCTGGTTTTTCAGAAAGTGCCACCTCTCTCCCAGAGCTGTTGTGAAAGTCACATGTAACTGTGCTGGGCCTGGAGAAGAGCTGGTGCTAAAATTCACACTTACTAGCGGCCTTCTGGTATCAAGAAAGGCCACACCTCCTGGAACTGTGCTGGCCCACCACTCAGTGAAATGGGAGTCCCCTCCGATACACATAATCCAAACTCTCCTTTTTCTTATTTAACCAAAGAAAATTCTGAGTCTTGCTAGTGTAAGGTGGTGCCCGACCTGAAGCCTGGCCTCTGGATATGCATGTGTGTGCACCATGTGCTTGGTTATGAGGCTGTGGTCTATCATTGAGTTTAATGTATGCAGGGTCATATCAGATTCATGAGACAGGCTACTCATGGTCATCGAAGGTGTCACTTGATCTTCTAGAAAGATGGAAGAAGTCAGGCCGAGTCTCAACCTGATAAAGGAAATTTAAATGTTCCATTTTCTGAGTCATTAAAGACACTGGCCTGGGTCACGGAAGAGGAGTGACCTGGGAGCTTTCCCTGGTCTGCTGAAAATATTGAGGTTGACGTGGAAGGGCAGTCGGCCTGCTTTCTGCATGCTTTGTATTTCACTTCATTTCTTTGCTGAAAACTGACAATTACTTTGCAACAAAAGCAAATGAGGTGAAAGCCTGAAGAAGCCAGGACAAGGGCTGCTAGCTAATCCAAACACATGGGGACTGAGTCTGAGAACACCAAGGACAGGCAAACTGTAACCTTATATCTTTAAATCCAAGAAGCTTGTCCATTTCACAATACCCTAACATCTAGATAAGTCTTTGGTTTCTTTAAATTTGGGGGAGTGGGGGAAGAAGCTGTTATTTATTAGACATCTAATAATGAATAGCTGGGTACTAACCTAACAAAGTACTTCCCAGATACTTCACTTAGTTCTAACAAAAATTGCTGTGAAGTAGACCATATGACTATCAGCACATGGTATAGAAAAGTTGTGTAGCTTGATGGGAGTTTTAGAGCTATCGTAGGGTGGAATTGACTTCAATTCCAGTGGGTGTGGCTATACATGCTAAGACTTCTTAATCTACGTGATGCTTCCCATTGCACTCGGGACCCTGTGATGTTATTTATTTAAGTCCTTGGTTATTTCTGTAATTCTAAGGAGACAAAGACTTCTGTTTATTCTATTCTATATTTCTTTTTTTTAAGATTTATTTATTATTATAATTAAGTACACTGTAACTGTCTTCAGACACACCAGAAGAGGTCGTCAGGTCTCATTACGGATGGTTGTGAGCCACCATGTGTTTGCTGGAATTTGAACTCAGGATCTTCAGTAGAGCAGTCAGTGCTCTTACCCGCTGAGCCATCTAACCAGCCCCCTATATTTCTAATATGCACAAAAGCCCTAGCATGTACTAGATGTTCAGTAAATGTTTATTGAATGAATTAGCAAAACAATTAATTAAACTACTTCCTAAAATAGCAGATATGGCCCATGAATGAAATGAGATTGCCCATTTGTGGTGAAACCCTAATTTCTAGACAAGTCTTTGGTCCCAATCAGGCTCTCAGTAAGTATTCCTGAACTACTGGATATGTTTTTATTTTTCTTACTTTTTACAATCAGTGACAGGATCAGATGGCCTCTGCGATCCCTGTGCTGGGAAGGCTTGTGCTGCGCTCCTGCTCCCCTCATTCCTGCATTCTCTCACTTAGCTTCACAGACACCCTGAGGTGTCTCCCAAACTGATGCTCTCCCAAACACTAGCCTTTTTCTCTAGCGCTTCCAGCTCTAGTGGGTGACAATGAATTAATCCAAAGTCAAGGGAGTGTGCCAGTGGGAGTATCTGTGGACTTTGATGGCTCAATTTACGGACCTTTGGGCTTTACAACTGTGTAAGAGTGATGATACCCATTCAGCAGAAACTGTGTTTCTGTCTTGGAATGGAACAGCAGTGAGCCCAGCTCCCTGTCAGCCACACTGCCACAACGGGAAACAATCCATCTTCATTTCATAAAAAGAGGACTGGGGACTAGGGGCAGAGCTGTCCTTGAAGATGGTGTTGAAGTCGCTTGACTTTGGTGTTGATGGAAAGAGCCTGCCCTGTGACTTTGGGCAAGTCACTTAATTTCTCTAGGGCTTAATTTTTAATCTAACGAAGGAGACAGGCAAGTTGACTCCTTAGGTTTTTCTTGTTTGAAGATTTTGATAATTGTCAGGCTACAAATTCGACAGATTGTTGACCAGCAAATATGTAGTTTGGGGGAGTTTTTTTGTTTTTTTTTGTTTTTTTGTTTTTTTGTTTGTTTGTTTTACAATGGCTTATAGGATAGAAGTGGTATCTATAATTGCAAATTCCATGAAAGAGAAAGACATACGGGTAGCACACTAGACTCAGTAAAGGGGTAAAGAGACCCTGTCCTGTGTACCACAATGAGACCAAAATAGCCCCTACTTGTGCCTCCACCTGCCATCTGATGACACAGCTCCAGGAAGTTCACAGAGATGGCAGCTACCCTCCTTCATAGGATGCTCAGGTCATGCAATCCTATGGGAGAACTGCAACAACAGCCTTGGCCTTGAACATGGTGAATGTGGCTAATTCCCAGAACCCTTGCTGGAGTTGTTATTTCAAGATTGAGAAAACTGGGGGAAACCATTTAACAGAGTCTCAGCCAGCTCCCTGGGCTTCTCAATCTGATGCCCCTCCTTAATTACACCATGGTCCATTAGACCAGACAGTGCCACCCGGGACACAGCATGGCATGGAATCAGAAGAACTAGTCTTTTTTCTTTTTCTTTTTCTTTTCTTTTTCCTTTTCCTTTTTAAAGATGTTATTTATTTATTATATGTGAGTACACTGTAGCTGTCTTCAGACACCCCAGAAGGGGGCATAAGATCTCATTACGGATAGTCGTGAGCCACCATATGGTTGCTGGGAATTGAACTTAGGACTTCTGGAAGAGCAGTCAGTGCTCTTGACTGCTGAGCCATCTCTCCAGCCCCCAGAAGAACTAGTCTTGTCTTGTAATGTGGAAGGCATCACATTATCTTGTCTTTCCCTTGGCTGGACAGAAATTATCAACAGAAGAACTTAGAGAAATATCCACATGTTGCTGATGAATTTCTGTCAAGATTGGCCATTATTTTTGCAAGAGCGATATAGTAAAGCCTATTTACTTATATCAACAAAAGAGACAAAACAATATGCTTTGGAAAAGCAATAGCATCCTAAGATACTTTGTTCACAGTATGTCTGTTTTGCCTTAGATTGACAATATATATCATTTTTCCTCTCTGAACTGAAGGCCAGAGCAAATGTATATAATGAAGAATACATCTGAATGGACAGGTAGCAAAGTACGAGTGAGTGTTAGCATTTTGTCTAAGCTCAACCCCACAGTTACCTGGCAACAGCCAGATAAGCCTGACTCACTATAAAAAGGGCTGCTCTCCCCCTCTGCTCTCTCTTGCTTTTCTCTGCCTTCTTACTCCTCCTCTGTCCTCTCACCCCTTCTCTCCCCATTTCCCTCCCTCCCTCCTCCTCCCAGTCCACCCCCCACCCCCCGTGCTCATGGCTGGCCTCTACTCCACTACTTCTCTACTTTCTCTCTCTGTTTTTCTCTGTCTCTACTACCCTCTCTACTCCACTCCCCATGCCCTAAATAAACTCTATTCTACACTATACTGTCATGAGTGGCTGGTCCCTCAGGAGGAAGGGCTGCCTCAGCATGGGCCTGCAGAGGCACCCCCTTCCCCTACACCTGACTACATGTCCACCAAACATATTCCTTCTCTCTTTATCTTTTTATAAACACAACAATAAGTGGTTATAATTTTTGCATGTCAGTTTCCAAACTGGTCCAATAAAGAATGTCAGAATATTTGAAGACTGATCACAAACTGTCGAGCCTGTTTGTGCCTTCTTGCCATCTACAGCGTCCTTGTCAAAAACAACTTTTATGTCCTCTATCATTAACCTGAGGTTGGTGGGAAGCAGTCACATCTGTTTTTCCCAGCTTCCATATATAAATGATTCATTAAAAATAACAGGCTGTTTACCAGAGACTTACTGGCAAGCCTGTATACTCTAAATCCAGGAAGGCTCAAAGCTTGCTCTTCCACTTCTTCAGGAACAACATCTTGGTTTTATAGGTCCTGAGCTTTTGGGAGCCTAAAGACAATTCAGGTACATATCCTTCAATCATAGCAAAATATGTCTAGTGAAATGGTGTGAGTAGTCTGCTTACATAAGCTTGAACTCGAGGGCCAGTCTCATAATTTTACTCCTAAATACAAAACAAAAATTGGCAAATTTTCTACAAAGAGGGATAAGAAAGGGAAAAGTTTCTGTTCTACCATGCAGAACTAATTAGTATGTGTGAAGATTGGGTGTAATGGCTAACTTAATGCCTGGGAAACATAGGAACCCAAGAGAACAGCTTACTTATTTTGTTTCTCAGGTAATTATGAGTATATGTATGTGTGTGTATACGCATATATGTTTAATTCTGTGTAGGTGTGTGCACCTATGTGTGGATATGTGCATGAGTACTGGCATCCATAGAACCCAGAGGTGTTGGCTCCCCTAGAGCTGGAGTTACAGGCAGTTGTGAACTCCCTGACTTAGGTGCTAGAAAACAAGCTGAGTAAAAGCAGTATGTACTCTTAACCCCTGAGCCAGCTCACCGGCCCCTGAACTTCTGTTTTTATAAATACTCCATTTTATGTTAGAAATTCTATTTTATAAATATTAATTTTTATTTGAAAATAAGTTATAACTCATATAAAGTGAACTGTCTTATAACCTGCTTTCTAACACTCACCTCAAAATTACAAGCCTAATTGGGATTCTTGTTTGAAAACAAAAGTCACAGGGGTTTTTCAGGACTTCAAACAATTGAGTTTTAGGTGAGATTTCCCAAGGAACAGACTTCTAAAAGGTCTAAGTCCAAAATGAATCATTTTTCTTTATCTTCTGCAAAGTAGGAGGAAAACAACTGAGAAAAATTTATTTTAAAAGGATGTCCAAAGACTGAGAGTTAGGTGCACAGCTCGGCTGAAAAAGCATGGCGACTCTAGGTCGAATCCCTGAACCTATGATATTTTTTAATCTCAGACAACAGAAGCATGAGCCATGGTGCTGAAGGAAGAAACATGGTGGCTTTATTGGCTAAAAATCTGAATCTTTATAAAATTCTCAGAACTAAAAATCTACCTGGGATCTCACAGCATTATTGACATAAAGAGAGCATTAATTTCAGGGCCCTGCAGTATCTATGTAGTAAATCAGATAGTGTTTACATTTTAAACTGACAAGGTGAGGGTCTGCATGCGCATTACCAGCCTTGATAAAGATGAACACTTTTGAGTCCTATTGACTCACGCCGTCTTAGTCCTAAAGAATACTGAGTGTTTCTTTAACATTGTTGGCTGTAGCCAGGCAGTAAAGATGCATACCAGCAGCAGGGGATCCCTGAGTTTGAGGCCAGCCTGGTATACAAAGTGAGTTCCAGGACAGCCAGAGCTACACAGAGAAACCTTGTCTCAACAAACAAACAAACAAACAAACAAACAAACAAACAAAAGAATTGTTTCCTTTACATATGGATTTTATCTTGGAGAGTTTAGTGACATCTATTAGGTTTAAAGAGCATTCAGTGGACTGAAGAGATAGATATAAGAACAGCCTCTTGGTTTGCTGACATTGAGAGTCATGACAGAGAAGGCAGAGGGTTTGTGTTGAGAACTCTCTCCTTTGGCCTTAATCCCACTAGGACGTCTCTCCCTTACCTTTCTCTTTATTAGGAGTCCAAATATTCATCTTGAATCAATACGATATATACACCGACCAATTAATAAACCCCAAGACAGTAACACGTGACACTCAGAAATCTGTAGAAAATTCTAGTTGCTCCTTGTTACCCAGATACCTATTGCGCGCGCACTTACATTTTTTAATTTCTTAATTTTACATCCAATTTATCACTTAAACAATCACTTCTGCAACCATACCCACCAGTCCCTTGAACAAGAGTTTTCATTCTCTATTTCTTATTGCCTAGAAGCTAAATATTGTGTGTGGTCACTTAGCAACAGGACCCAGTGGCCCTTGAGAGCAAGGTGGGGATAACAGGCATTTCACACTGGTTCTTTGCATGGTTAGGATGCTGAAGGATCTTAAAGGCTGTGTTATACTTCAGGACTGTAGGCCTCACAGCACAAAGCTGACTGTATACTTGGTAGATTTCCAACCTAGAATCCCAACTGTAGAGTGATAGTTTATTCTTCACCTGCCTATCTACCTTGGCTATTCCTCAACCTGGGAGCTATTTCCTGGAACACTAGAGCCTGTTATTAAAACCAACCAACCAAACAAACAAACCCAAGAAAACAAAACAAACAAACAAACCAACCTGTAATCTGAAATCTTGGGAAAACTCAATGGAGGAAAAGCATTCATAGTGTCTCTAGCTAATGATCATAGTTTGATATGTTCTATTTTAGAATTAGGAAAATAAATGAACTGTTCTCTCTCTTTATAAAACAGGGATCTTCCCCAAATGGCATGGCCATAGCTAACAGGGTACAATGCTTGTCACTCCAGAAAAGAAGCTTTGAGGACCAGTGTGAACTCTTCCTCCTGCCTTTCAGGGCATCAGGCATATGCTGATGTAGACCATGAAGAAGCATTGTATGGCCTAGGATGAAGACATTGAAAAACAAAACAAAAAGCCCTTCACCAGCTGTGGGTGTACCCTGGGAGCAAATGTGAATAGTAATTCTAAAGCTGTTGAAGGGTCTAGTTTGTTTAGGGATGCATTCTGAGTTAGTTACCCTGGTGGGTAGACAAGATAAACGAAGATCACACTAAATATGAGGAAGGGAATTTCCTACCTAGAAGGAAATGTAGATACCCAGACCAGCAAAAAAATACCCAGAGGAAAAAACAAAAGATGAAAACTTAAGCACAAGATGATATATTTAGATCCAGGAAAACAAAACTATAACAAGATACTATGGCGTCTGTTAATACTGATTGTCAACTTGTCTAGCTCTAAAATCACCTCAGAGATGAAGCATTCGACATGTCTGTGAAAGAGTTTTGAGACGGGTTTACTTGAGGACCGAAGACCTTAGTAAGCTCCAACTGGGAACACATTTGGAACAACAAATACAGCTAATTGCATAAAGAAAAATATTTAGAAAAAAAATCTAGTTAGAAGCAGATAAAATATATATTAAATTCAGTGGAAGGAGTAAAAAAAGATGATTAGTTAAGGTCAGGAAGAAAAGGTGTTGGAAATGAGACAGAAATGCAAATGGCAGGAGCAACCCAAAAGGTCTACACCTTAACAACAAGGCACAGGAAAGCAACAGCAAGTCCAGTAATAATGGGAACAAAACCTCAAATAAAAGAGACAAACATTTCTCTGAACAGAAAGACTTAAATTTCAAAGTCGGAAGAGGCTACAGAGTACCCCACATGGAACGGAAATGGACCTTGTCAAGGCACAGCGCTGTGAAATTCTAGAGAGTGGAGACCACGGAAGACAGGGCGAATGGAAGAGAGCTACCCTTCTGAAGCAGAACAACGTGGAAGGTGGGGAGAAGCCTGACCTCTGTGCTCGGAGAACCTTACTGTCTTGTGACATCTCTCTTTTAAACAAGACAATTGAGCTCTCACTTTGCTCACTGAGGCAGAAGATGAAGGACCAGCCATTTCCCTCAAATTCAAGAAAGGATAAGTGGAGTGGAGGCGGGGTCCTTCCCCATAATCCAGGTCTGCTTCTTTTGTTGGTTGTTCTTTCCTTCCTTCCTTCCTTCCTTCCTTCCTTCCTTCCTTCCTTCCTTCCTTCCTTCCTTCCTTCCTTCCTTCCCTCTCCCCTCTCTCTCTCTCTCTCTCTCTCTCTCTCTCTCTCTCTCTCTCTCTCTCTCTCTCTTTCCCTCTCCCTCCCTCTCTTTCTCTCTTTTCTTGGAATGCCTCTTTCTTCAGCCAGAAACCAGCTTACCTTGCAAAAGATATTGCTGTCATTCATTTTATATAATCCTGATAACCTACCTGTAGCACTGAAAGGCTGAGCAGTATAGACCACTGTGGACTTTACAGTGGACCACAGGCTTCTCACTTCAGGCTGTACTTTAGTGCCCTTTCTCTCCACCCCTCATCTTCCTTGGGGATAATAGGGCAAATGTCATTCAGGTACTTTACACCAATAAGAATTAAATAAAATGTGATTGGAATATTGTATTTTATGGTTAGGAAACTGATATCCAGAGAAATGAAAGAGCACAACATAGCCTTACAGGTACAGAAAGAAATATATAGAAACCTGGATTCTTTTCTATGTTTTTATTCAGTTTTTGAGAATCTCATATATTTTGATCATATTCTAAATCCTTTTCATCATTTTTAATTTGCTTATTTTAGAGAGTACCTTATGGAAATGACATATAGTATTTAATAAGCACATCAGGCTAACAAGTATTCCCATTTCTTCAGCCATTGACCATTTTCAAAGTTCAAAACTAACAGCTGAGAGTCTTAGAGTGGTGTCAAGGCCACAGTGCCTCTTGGGTCTCATTTCCTACCCCTCCATGCTGGACCCATGTGTTTCCATACTCACCAATTCTAATATTGTTTGCAAGTCCAACATTAAAGTATCGTCAGAGATTCAAGGATTCTTAGTTGTAAGACCCTGTTAAAAAATATACAATGCCAAAAAGTCAATATTTCTATCCCAAAAGGGAGAGAAAGAAAATAGCCAAAAAGATTGGATGAGGTCAAGAACAAACCTCAGAACAGCAAACACCAAGCTCAGTAGCTCTATGCTCATCTGGGGTGTGGGGTTTCATGTTGTGACTGCCAATGAGCTTTGGCATTCTGGCCTCAAAGTTCTTGTTATTTTTGGCTGAGGTGGACTGTCTATCAGGTTCTATGTATTCAATTCCTGTGGTGCCCATCAGCAGATGTTCCACATTCCTAATATTTCCCATTACAGTGGAACATCCCTTACATCTTTGCCTTCATCCCAACAGCTTCAATGTACTACAGATTTGGGAACTGTCTGCAGAGATCCTGAACCGGCTACATCTTGCCTGGCCTGTTGACTTTAAGTCTTACTGGAAGCCTTCATGATGGTTTAACACATGCATTCTACACATCTACAAACCCAGCATCACATAAATGATGCTGAAGTCTTCCATCAGTTGAGTAATATCCAAGCCCCACAACCAAATGTGGCTGAGGAAAAGGCCAACCTGGTTGAGCAAAGGCATTCTGGAAACTCGTGGGAAAGTTCCTTAGGTCTGAAAGACTTTGGCATCATTGTATACTATTTCTTGTGAAGGGAAAAGATAGATGATCAGAATAATGCCTATTGGTCTTAGGCAAGTCACTGCACTCATGAACCCCCTTCCAAAAGGTATAGGAGAAGAAAATACATCAAACTCGCACATCCCCTGTTAAGTTCTTATTTAAAAGGTAAAGTTTCAGGGCTGGGAGTTGGCTCAGTGGGATCTTAGAATCTCATTAAAAAAAAAAAACCTGGTATGGCTGTGTACACACCTATAACCAACCCCAGCACTGTGGGAGACAGAGACAAGAGAATCACTGATTCAGCTGGCCACCATTCTAGCTCTCGGATCAACGAGAAACTCTGTCTCAAGCGTGAGAGTGATAGGACAGACACATGACCTCTGGCTCTGGGCAACCACATATGTGCACACACACACACACACACACACACACACACACACACACACACACACACAGAGCCCCACAAAGTAAAGCCTCTAGAAATAGACAGAAGAATGCTGACTCCCTGGGATAGAGGAGGACATGGAGAAATGGAGATGGACTGGCTGCGGCTATAAAATTATGGTTAAATAGGAGTGTGCTCTGGTGCACAGAAATGTTTGCCTTTTTCATCTTATCCATCCTTGGGGTAGAGTAAGGAGACATTGAATAGCCACTTTCCTCTGACTTTGGGAAACAGAGGTCAACAGAGATTGACCCAAAGTGGTTTTATTGAGAAACAGGATGTTGGTGATGGGGATACAATGGCCACTGTCTTCTTTGGCTCATCTGGCTCAAACAAAAGGTCGACTATAAAGAGTGTAACAGCAGGTTCTTTTCTCAATTAATTGCTAATTGAAAAGTAGTTACGCCTGGTCTGGGCATAGGTAAAACCAACTTTCTGCTGATATTTGAGGCATGGTCCTGTGCAGTTCAGGCTGGTCTCAAACTCACTATGCAGGCAAGGATGAGTTTGGGCTTCTGATTCCTCCTGTCTCTATTTCTTAAGTGTTGGGATTGCAGGTATGTAGTGCCAGGCCCAGTCCAAACTGACTTCCTGTAGTCGTCATAAGTTATTCTGTGGGACATGGGGAAATTTATATGAGCAGATGAGTCAATACAGAATTTCCTGGTGGGTAGAGGTCTGCTAACCTGTCAACTGTCTTCATGTTCAAACACATTTCAATACAAGTTTGATGGCTGCATTTCCTAAACAGGGAAGTTTCTATAGTCCCAGAATCATCTATAGAATAATAGATCTCCAATAGGACATCTGACTCATTCTTATATGTCAGAGTATTGTGATTCTATGGATACAAAACATGGGTTGGCACACACGTAGGAATGGTTGTGAATCTGCTGCCTGCACGGCAGAAGCTGGGCTCTGAAGCAGCTGCTGATGCACCCACTGATGCTTGCACTAGTCTCAGGCTAGCATTTATCCATCTCTGTTTCAAGATGGATGTGATGCGATCAGTTCATTCGGGATCCTGCTGCCTTGACATTTCCATGAGGATGGACTGTACCTTGAACTGGGAGTCAAGATATACCATTTCCCTCTTAAGGTGCCTTGTCAGTATTTTATCACAGCAACAGGCCAAAAAAAAAAAAAAAAGAAGAAGCCAATGGCATTCTGTTGGCTCATGCTACTGCAAAGGCCTTGGCTAGACCTGGGGACTCAATTTTAATATGGGTATACCATTCAAGAAAGATGTTGGTTCACTCTGCTACTGACACGATTGTTAGGTTTTTTTTTTTTTTTCCTGGTCTCCTAATGTAGTGCCATGAGTCTTTCAGTCTCAAATGTCTTTCAGCTGTATCTGATGGATGCTTCCTGCACCTAACTTCCTATGGTAGGTGTCAACTTGCAATAACCTAGAAGCATCTGAAGTCTCATCTCCCAAACGTTCATGGCCTCTAAGAGGACAGCAACTGTTTCTCCATTGTGAGACCACTGTGAATCTACAACACTGACCAACTCCTGACACAGAATTGGCATTACCTGCACACAGGGATGAGAGACTTGGCCTGGTGTGAAAGATGAATGGTCTTTAGGTCATAACACCTACTAGTGAATCCCGGGATTACATCTCATGGTTACCAGAGCGATAGTGAAGAGGTCTTTCCCATGCCTTTCCTCACTCTTTTACCACCCAGGGCTGCAAAGATCTCTTCTGGTCTGCTTTTCTGGATGCCAGAAATGGATCTCCTTGGAGGCCAGCCTGAACTCAAAGGAAGTGCCACGAAAGTGTTTGCTTGTCCTGTGGGGAGCTCTCTCCCTGTGTTCTCTTTTCTATGAAAAAGAAGTAATATACAGATCTTTGATAACTATGTAAATAGAATAATTAATAAGGAAGAAAACATAAATGAGAGGGCCAGCAGCACCCAATGTATGAAAGTTGGGGGCTCAGACATTCTTATTTGAACTAACACCTAGGTGCCAGCAGAGCGGCGCATTTTCCTGAGCCTCTGAAGAAGCTTTCCTTCTGTTTTGCATCATTTAGAGGCATCTTTTTCTGGCCCTTCTTCTCTAGGCATATTTTCCTTTTAACCATGGTGAAGTAAGATTACCTCTCAATAAGGATTCATGTGATGGGCTTAGGCACCATTAAAATACCACCTCTGCCTCAAGAATGTCATCCTGGACTCAGGGTTTTAACCTTCATCTGCAAAGTTCCCTTGGCTATGAAGACGGCAGCCTATGCACAGACACCAGGAAGAAGACATTGACACCTTGGGATGGGCCTACTCTACTTCAGATGTGATCCTGCGAGTATTACCCTGTCAAGCCCATTGGCGAGCTCCATTAGTGAAACTGTATTAGTCCTCTATTAGTGAAACCAAGTTTCAGGGAATTTGAAGATGGAAGCAGTCAACAGAGCTGTGAGCCTCAGAAGTCCTTTACTGTAAGGCAAAAGAAAAGTTACAGCTCTCAGAGATTCTGATTCACTGCGTGGGCCTGATAGCCACCGCCCCAGGTCTTTGTTAGGGCTTGAATATAAAATTTGTCCCACAGTATATATGTTAAACCTTCAGTCTCTAGATGAAGAGAGCTTATAGAAGCTTTAGGATATGGAGCATACCTGAAAAAGTAGGTCAAAATAAAGTGGCTCCTCTCCTCTCCTCTCCTCTCCCCTCCCCTCCCCTCCCCTCCTTTCTATTACAGAGTGAACAGCCTACATGAAAATATCCTATTTACATGATATTCTGTCCAAACACATGGGGTTAAATAACCAAGTATTGAATTCCATGAAACTGTGACTCCCAAATAAATAATTCCTGCCTTATACTATTTTTACCAAGTATTTGATGGGGGAAAAAAATGTTACCAATACAGTTCTCTTGCCTCGTTCAAAGAATGGTGATTCACATTTGCACAAGCTCAGGGCCTGGCCCTGAAGGAACCAGGGAAAAGACACCAGCTCTTTTCTTGATTCTCTCTGTGCTCTGGCCTCTCAGGGACATCAATGTCATAGAGTCACCTTCCAACTTGTCAACAGTCACCAGCAAGCATGAACATGCAGAGGACAGTGATATGGGTGGGTTCCCCTAAGGAACAGGATGCTGACAGATCTCCTCTATTGGTGTCAGTGTACCCAACATTTTCAAGGAGAAAGGAAAGGCTCAGCAAAACCTCTTTGCCAGAGTCTCTCTTCCCCTGCCAATATCTGGCATTTAAATGATATGAATATATCTTATTAATTAATAAATACCAAAAGGCAATACATGAGCAAAAGATTGAAAGATACCAATGTGTATAATAGTATATATATGTGTATATACATATATATGTGTATATACATATATATATATGTGTATATATATATATATATATATATATATATATATATCCCTCTTTAGTTTATCTCTTTGGCAACAGTAGCTGTTATGAATCTCTTATGTTCCCTGCTAGGAATATGCAAACATATTTAAGAAAATACATTCACTGGGGAATGGTGGAGCACACCTTTAATCCTAACACTTAGGAGGCACAAACAGATGAATCTCTGAGTTTGAGGCCAGCCTGGTCTACTAGCAAGAGTTCCAAGACATCCAGGGCTACACAGAGAAACCCTGTCTCAAAAGCGACCCCCTTTGAAAGTACCCCTGTGCCACTCCTTACAAAAGAAGACATTCACTGATTTTTAGACAAATGCGACCATTTTGTTGTACAAACCATTTGAGTTTTTAGTTTTCCCCTTGGATTTGGTCTTATAGGAGCACATAAGGCTGATTATATAACTTTTCTCAATGGCAAGACCTGGCTGGCTGGATGAGACTAACTTACTGCTTCAGTAGTAAATGTTATTTGAAGTTGTTTCCAGATTTCACTGTCACAAAAACTGTATAGCCAAGTATGTATGGATGTTGCTTTTATGGCTGAGTTCTTTTCTTTTCTTTTCTTTTCTTTTCTTTTCTTTTCTTTTCTTTTCTTTTCTTTTCTTCTCTTCTCTTCTCTTCTCTTCCTCTCTCTCTCTCTCTCTCTCTCTCTCTCTTTCTTTTTCTGTCCTAAATTGTTCATTGGATATGAATTTTACAAATATCACGTGTATTAGTGGTAACGGTGGAACTGGAGAGTATTGCGCCTTCTCCAGGCTGCAAGGCGGGAACCACCAATAGTGTGGTGGAACTTGTGGCCCTTTCCAAGGCCACGCATCTCTCTGTGTTTGTGGACTGGTTTGGTGATCCACTGGGTGTCAGGATTTCTTCTGATAGCTTTATGGAACGGATCAATGAGGATAGCCTCAAAAAATTTATATGTGGAATCTTCACCAACCCAGTAGGAATTCAGGACTCTCAAAGTCCCACAATGGCGCCCAGCTCTCTCCTCAGCAACAGACTGAAGGCTTCGGGCAAAGTTCAGCTGTCCACCATGGTGGACAGGCTTGCCATAAGTTGCACCCTTAGGAACTGGGCGTTTGCGACCACCACCGTGGACACGAATCCTGCAAATGACATAGTCTTGCTTAGTCTTGTACCCCAGTCTTCGAGCTTTATCAGGCCGGGTGGGGCGGGGAGCCCTGTGCAGCACAGAGAGCTGGCGGTATTGCCAGCAGCAGACCCTCAGAAGAGAGCGCATCATGTCGGACTGCTTCTTCCTCCATAGCTCCTGGATGTATTTGTATGCACCCATCTTGGCTCATCTGATGGATGGCTGCCGCCAGACGAAAGGCGGCTGAGTTTATTTCGAGATAGATATCTAGAAAAAGATTTTCTGGGACTTTCTCATTTAAGAGTTTAACTGACATGCAGGCCTAGAGCTGAAAGAAGTGGGCACACACCCTCCTCTCTAACCCTGAAGTAGTTCCAATTGATAAGCACTTGAAAATGAAATATTAATTTACTCCAATGAAAGCTTACTTGGGAAGCAAACTGCTCTTTAGGGTAGCCTCATGCCCAGCAGTAGATGGCCAACAGAAAATGAAGTCAATTACATCATTGGAGGTTCTTTGTCTCATAACGTTAAACCAGGACTTCATTTTTTTCCCCCTATCTTACAAGTTCTTTGTATCTACATTATGGCCTCCATTTTTGGGGTTTGATGGGATTCCTGTGTGTGCAAATATATGCATCTCTGTGTTTATATGCACTACTTGAACTTTTTGGCTTTTTTTCTTGCTTGGTTGTTTTGTCCTGTTCCAATGTGTTTGGTTTTTATTTATTTTATTTTATCATTTTCCCTTAGGTTTTTATTTGTTCTCTAAGGAGAGACCGAAAGGTTGTGGATCTGGGTGCGAGGGGAGGGGAGGAGGAACTGGGAGGAGGACAGGGAGGGGAACAATATTCAGAATATATTATATGGGAAAGTATATTTTTAATAAAGGAAGTTTAATAGAGTAGTGCTGAACAGATGGTCCTGTGGTGAAGAACACTGGTTGCTCTTCCAAAGGACCTGAGTTGAATTTCTAATACCCAAATGGCAGCTCACAATTACCTGTAACTTCCAGGAGATTCAATGTCCTATTCTGGCCTCCCAAGGCATGAGGAACGCATGGTGCACAAATGTGCATGTAAGCAAAACACCTATATACATGAAAAAACAAAACATTTAAAAGTTTGATTGGATTTTGCCAAGTTGCTCTCTAAAAGGCTATGGTAAATGCTCTGTAGACCAATAGACCAGAAAGCCTATTTCCAAACACCATATTCTAAGCCCATTCTTAAGAGATTACAGTCTAGAATTGGACTTTGCTTTGGGAGGAGCCCTCTCCATGGGAAGAAACGCAGTTTTATGAGCACAGGGGAAAGAGCACTAATCTAAAACTCAAAGCTCCCACATTCTGGGTCTGGCTCTCTCATCCCGTAAAAGTTTTTGGAAAAGTTCCTTCCCTTCCTGGGACTCGAGTGTCTCATCAGCTAAAAATCCCTTTGAACTAAGGATATGTTGATTCTGTGATTCTGGATCTGCAATTCCCATCTGATGGGGCATGCCCAGCCTTGCAACATAAATGTCTCCATCAGTGAACGAGGCATAAGTCTTACCATGAGCTAAACTCCAAATTTAAGGAGCTCTGTGAGGTACAAAAGATAAAGTGGGAGTATCACCTTTTAAAGGAGGAGGCAGCAATTCTAAAGCAATTAGCAACAGAGGATTACAGACAGCTAAGTATCCTATCTCATGACACGGACTGTGGGGGCTATATGGCACTGGATAATGAGATGGTTCAGTGGGTAAAGGTGATAGCCATGTAAGCCTGGTACCTGAGTTTAATTCCAGGTCCTTACGTAAATGTAGAAGGAGAAAACAAACTCCACAAAGTTATCCTCTGATCTGTGCAAGCACACTGGGACACATACACACAAACACACACACACACACACACACACACACACACACACTATGACCACTGTGGCACATGCATCTGCACAGAGTTATCACATACACACAACAATAACAATAACTAACAAATACATTTTTAAAAGACACTGTTTGCCTATGATGTTAAAAGCAAGAAGAAATGTATCTAGTAGTGGTTGTAAAAGGAATCTGGGTAGCACTACAGAAGGGGTCAGGGTGAGAGAGTCCAGTTAGCATACTGGAGGAGAGTGGAGGGTGAGGGAGCCCTCACCAGGTGTGATTGTCCTTACCATAGGAACACACGATTGCTGAGGAGCAACAATGGCCTTCCCATTGCCACCATTAGCATCTCCTGTCTCTGGTGATGCCAGCTCCCTTCTCTCAGCTTCATCAAAACTTCTGACTACCTTCAATCCCT
The DNA here is from genome assembly GCF_000001635.26 of Mus musculus. NCBI lineage: Eukaryota > Metazoa > Chordata > Mammalia > Rodentia > Muridae > Mus > Mus musculus. The sequence goes on from NC_000071.6 coordinate 43,946,567, forward strand.
CTTACCCAGAGCCCATGCCCAGCCCATCCAATTCTACTGTCACCAACTGCAAAATAGACCCTCAGTTCTAATCCTTTACTGTTCACCACTTGGTCCATCTGCCATCTCTCAAATAGATCACTAGCTAAAGGACTGCTGGGAATATGTCCTAAATAGCCTTCTCCCCAACCACCCCCACCACAGTGACCCCCTGTTTTCAGTTCATAGAGTGATCCTGTTAAGACAGGCCATTTTACCAGTGGCTGCCCATTACAGCAGCATGCTCAACAGTAATTATAACCATTGAGGACCTCCAGGTCATGTCCTACCTTGACATCGATGTTTTAAGTCTTCTACCTTTTCTCCTCTCTCGACTGCTTGCTTTCTAATTGTTCCAGCCTGAGACTCCTCACACTGAAGTGTAAATGGAGTCCTGAAACCTTATTTTAAAATACAGTTTGAGAGGCCTGTGAGGTGGCTGAGCAAGCGAAGGCACTGGCTGCACAACCCTGACTGCTCAAGTTCAATCTCCAGACCTCACCACCACCAAAAGGCAGAAGGAGACAACCAACTAGCACCCTCTCTCTCTCTCTCTCTCTCTCTCTCCCTCCCTCTCTCTCTCTCTCTCTCACTCACACACACACACACACACACACACACACACACACACACACACAATTTTAGATGCAACTTACTCTCACCTACACCACTCTTTGAATTCGCTCATAGCATGCTCTGCTTTTTTTCCTAACAGTTAATTTGCTACATAGCTGGTCGCTAGTCATTCATCATCTAACCTCCCCAATCCCGGAAACGTATGCCTCATGGTACAGCAACACCTTGGAGCCCTGTCTAGCTCCGTGTATTTGTTGACTGAAGGGTAAGTCAACGTGAAGGGACACAGTAGTCTCTTGAAAAGCTATGAAGGTAGGTTGGGCCTGGCAGTCGCCAGGGAGAAGGGACTTTCCTCATCCTATCCAACTCAGCTGTCAACTGATCTCTTAGGGGTTAAGAGAAAAAGAAATGCAGAGACTCCACTTCCTGGCCTGTCATTTTACTAATTGCTTAAAGTCACCCTCCCTTGATCTCTGGTTCCTCATTTGCAACTTGAAAGCAAAGCACAGGTTTCCAAGGAGATTAGAAAATAAGTTTGCACAGAAGCAGGGTCTGTCGTTTCTCAAAATCCCTGCCGATCTTAATTAATGTGGTATAACAGAGAGCCCACGGGTGCCCCCCTAGAGTGTGTCAGAGTCACATAAATAACCTGGCTCCAAGGAAGTACGAGGTGTAGGAAGGGGGTGGCTGTCTCCCACTTCTCCCAGTCTTCCCATATAAACTCTCCTTCCAATTACCTCTCATTTTCAGTCTTTGTAACTTAAGAGGCAAAATAATTTTTGTTAAAGCCAACCCCCTTAAAAATAATGATAAAAACCATCTCCCTCCCTACTTCTCTTAGGAATGTAGGTGGCTGCCTTTCTAGCCAGATGGGGCCTCGAAAGGAATGAGCTAGGGGAAATCTTGGCAGATCTGGGGTGCAGGTTCCCAGAGCTAGGGCTGAGAAAAGAAGGGACCCGCCCGGTTCCCGCCCAGTTCGCTGCAGAGGCACCTGCGGTGACTGGCCGAGACGGCGGCGGAGCTGATTGGCCCGGTGCACATGAGGCGACATCAGGCGGTGGGGCCGGCAGGGCAGGGCAAGGTAGCCTGCGGCACTACCGCTCACTCTGGACGTGCATTTGGCTCCATTCTCCCAGGTGTGCTTAGGCAAGACTGTGAATAACTCAGGCCCAGCTGCTGCCAAGTGGGTGACTAAGAGGACTGCGGGGAGGGGCGGAGAAAGTGAACTTAGAGTGAGAAAGAGTTCCTGTCGAGAGGTACCTGGCAATCTTCAAAGGGAGTTCCCCGACTCGGCAGAGTTAGACCCGCCAGGCACTGTATACAGCAGGCTCATAAGAGTTGCTTGCTGAAGCCGGCTTCCTCACCCATATCAAATGAGTGCTATTTTTAATTCCTAATGTATACAAAAGGAAACTGAAGCTTACAGATGTTACAAGCATCAGCAAGCCGCAACATCCGCCTATACCTCCCTCCCCCATTTACCTGGGCTGGAACAGAATCAATCACCTCTAGCCTCGCCTTTTTTTTTTTTTTTTTTTTTTTTTTTTTTGAGTAATATAAATTCAGCCGGTTGCACATCTGTAATCCCCTGGAATCCTGAGACCAAGTCAGGGTTGGGAGAATTAGAGGTTAGTCTGGGCTCTCTAGTTAAACCCTGTCTTAAAAATGAACAAACCACAAATAGAGCTATGAACCCTGTCTTCCTCCCAGATTTCCACAGGGACTTTCAAACAACTTCCTCCATTGTAGGCGGTGTCAGAACCGGCTGCGACCTCACTCTCTCGCTGGGAAAGCTCTTGTACTCCTTGCCTGCTGATCTTTTCACTGCTGAAGGCAGACACACTGGCGGTTCCCTCAGCCCATCACTACTTCATTTCTCCAGGCAGTGCAGCCCGAGAGGCTTCCTCATGCTGTGGTGGTGCTGAGGGAGCCCTCTCTGGGTTGTCTGCCTTGCCCTTTTCCTCCCTCTCTTCCCCTCCTTCCCCTCCCCCTCCTTACACAGTGGACACAGCGTGCCGGCATCATGACTCATTTTAGAAAGCTTTTGTTTCCATGAGCTCTGGCTATTCATATATACTAGAATTAAAACTATGACAGAAAAACCATCATCTGAGATGAGTAATAGACCTGGTCAGATGGCTTTGTTGGTGAAGTATGGGATTTAAGTTTGAGGCCCAGAACTTTCATTAGATAAAGCTGCTTGTGGTGGGTCTCAATTTATAACCCTGGTGCAGGGAAGGCAGGCACGGGTCTTAGTCTTTTCATTTCTAATTCATTTTCTGCCAGACATTTCCACTCTCTGATCATGGTTGGCAGGAAAGTTGTATAGGTTCTAGCCAAAAAGTGGAGCAAAGGCTCTGTCCTAAAACAGTGCTTCTTGACCTCCCTACTGCTGCCACCCTTTGATACAGTTACTCATGTGGTGATGACCCCGACCATAAAATTATTTCATGGCTACTTATAACTGTAATGTTGTGAATTTTATGAACCACAGTTTAAATATCTGACACGCAGGCTGTCAAAGAGGAGGAGAACCACTGCCCTAAAGCAAATGAAATGAAACCACTTTTTAAAAAGAATACTTTTTTCCCCTTATACCAATTTGCGTTCTTCCCTAGCTTGTTTCTTGGTTAGGATGATAAAACACTGACCAAAACCAACTGAGGGAAAGTAAGTTTATTTCCTCTTATTATCCCAGGTAATAGTCCTTTATGGGGGAAAGTCAGGGTAGAAACTTAAGACAGGAACTTAGAGGCAGGAACTGAAGCAAAGATCATGGAGGAACACTGCTTTCTGGCTTGTTTCCTCTGGCTAATCAGTTAATTTTCTTATATAGCTCAAGCCCACCTGTCTAGGTACAGAACTGCCCAAAATAGGCTACTTACTCCTGCATCAATTAGCAATTAAGATGGTCTCCCAGGCACTTGTCCACAAGCTATCTGATGGAAAAAATCCCTCAGCTGAGGTTCTCTCATTCCAGTTAACTCTAGTGTGTGTTACAATTACACAACAATATAATCAGAAAGTTGTAAAAAAAAAAAAAAGAAGAAAAAAGAAAAAAGAAAGAAAGAAAGAAAGAAAGAAAGAAAGAAAGAAAGAAAAGAGAAAGAAAGTTGTTATTACCTGCGAGCTGATATATCCAACGTTTGTAATTGTTACCATCTGCAAAGGACTACAGACTGGAGCTGGAATGTCCTGGACCTATTGTAACAGAATAATACCCTACCCCTAAGAGGTCCATATTTTTATCCTTGGAGTCTGTGAATATGCTTGCTTAACTGCCAAAGAGGTCACTTAGATGGAATTAAATTTAAGTGTCTTGACATGTGGAATAACATCTTGCATTTTAAGGTAAGCCCAGCCTTATCACATTTATCCATGAGAGGCCAGGGACTATTTCCTAGCTCTAATCAGATGACAATGTGACAAAAGAGAAAAAGGCAGAGGGAGGTGGTGGTGCTGGCTGGGAGGATGGGAAAAGAACCAGCCAGGAGCCATCTTTCTATGGGTAGAGAAGGCTAATTCAGAGACTTCCTCCTGGAGCCTACTAAAAGGAATACTGCCTTAGAGATGCTTAGCCTATTGAGATCTGTGTGACCTTTGACCCATGAGATAATACATGTGTATAGTTTTTAGCCACTAGGTTTGTGATGATTTGTTTCAGAGGCCATACAGGCCCAGCATCTTGCCCCACACCACCTGAGATGACCTCAGTCCACCAAGGGTTGCTTGTGAGGTCTAGGGGTTGGATCCCAAAAGAGTTGGTGCTCATTTTCCTCTCAGATGCCTTTTTTGAGCACCTCAAACCCCAGAATTTGTAGCATGAAACTACTTAGTTCAACCTATGTGAACCTCCCCTGGGTCTAACCTCAGAAGGGTAGGCCTGCTATTAATGTTCACATCCATAATCTTAAAGGTACCTAGGAGTATGGAGTGAATGGGTTTGGACAGAACCCGGGTGTGTACCCCAGAAGGGTCCTCAGTGTTGGGCCCTATTGCTGGCAAGGGGAAAGACAGGCTGCTACACAGATTTGAGCTGAGACAGAGAAGGTTGCAGAGGAAGAGACTCCCTCGATTGCTGGAAAAGCTGGGGTTCACTTTGGGGGTCCTTAGTCTTATTAATAAAAGAATTTAGAAATGGACTCAGAAGGAAGTTTGAGGACTATTTTGTTAAAGTTGAAATAAAGACAACAGAGCAGGCAGGTGTGACTCTCTGAAACTGCCTCGAAGTGGGAGATAAAAAGAGAAAGCTGTGCCTTTGGACCTAGGGTCCCAGAAAGGAGTCAGATCCAGTGGTGGAGACAAGCAATCGCCCCCAGGGTGGACTAGCAGCTTATGGCAGAAAGTGAGATGGCTTCAGAGAACAGTGAGAAATCCAAAGTGTCCAAGAAAACATGCGCAGACTTTGGGCCAGTATGTGAAGGAAAAGATAGAAAGAAAAATAAAGAAAAGGTTGCACTTTCTCAGTAAGGACTCAGAAACGTGCACAGGCTTAGTGGTGCTGCCCATAGAGAAGGGTTGTAATCGGCTACACAGAAGGAGAGGTTTCTGGGAAGGGTGAGTATATCATCTCATTAAGAGGGTAAATATTTCTCCCACCTCTTTAGCATAGCTTTAGGTGAGTCAGGCTTTCTGAGAGGTAGTCCCCTGACCAGGTGATTTGACAGACCCAGCTAAATTAACTCTTAAGAAGCAATAGAATCAATGCTCTAATCTTTGAAGTAAATCAGGATATTGTATCTTTACTCTAACCCAGAGATATTCTATTCTTTTGTTCAGGTAGCCTAAGGAAGGGCAGTTGTGTAAGGAACCAAACTGAAGCCATTTTGATTAAACTTCCATTTTGAATACAGGTCAAATAAAGTTTCAGTTCCTGAGGCCACCCTGGATAGCTGACATCCCACTGGGCTGAGAGACATACATGGATAACTGACATCCCCCTTGGCAAGTTGAGACATGAATGTTAGGCAAGTTGGCTCTGCCACAGTTGAATAACCCAACCAATGAGAACAGGATAAGTGTACCACAAAGATATGTTCCTAAGGATGTCCCCTATCTCTAAATTGTGGTTGGTTGAGGAATGTAACTGGAACTTGACACCACTGTCTATGGTTTTCAAGCTTAAAGGTTCTGTAAGATTCTGGTTTGGGGTTACATTTCTGCTTTGAGTCTGTTCTGTTGCCCTGATTGATCAGTAGAGGCTTGGTTTCAATAAATTCTTGTCATCTGCATAGACCTGCTGCTTGAGCTGTGTTGCATCTAACAGTTATTTATGATCTAATAGATCATAACAGTTGTAATGTGGCATTAACTTCATATACTTGTGTATCCTAGCTGAAAATACATTCTTCAAAATGGTCCAAACTTGGAAGGTTAGATTTTTGTGTCCCAAGGTGTGTGTCATAAACATTTAAACAAAAAAAAGTAACCCTGGAATGTGTAGGGAATCTTTTATGCAATGTATGGAAGTTTCACCTGTCAATAGAAAAGCCTGTGGCCAATGAGCTGAGGTTCATTGAGGATTAGAAGGTGGGACATCTGGCAAAGGGGTGGGGGTGATTCTGGGAAATAGTCAGGTGGAAGATTCGCCCCAGAGCTCTGTGGGATACGGTTACCTGAAAACTGAGAGGCTACGTGAAACTCATAGAGTAGAATAAGTGGGAGAGTTGAGTTATGAGCTAGTCTTCTTGGGAAAAACTGGCCCAAGCTATTAGCCAAGGCATTTACTCACATATAAGAAGTCTTAGAGTTGTTGTTTTAGGGAACAAAGAGGATGGGTAGAAAAATACACAGTTACAGATGGTTCCAACTACACCGCAGGAAGAAATGTAGCTCATTGGTTGAGCATTTGTTTAGCTTGGCCAAAGATCTAGATACAAATCTCAGTACAAGGAAAAAAGAAAAGAAAGGAAAAGAAGGATGGAGGTAAGGAAGGGAAGGGAGGGGAAGGAGGGAGAGAGGGAGGGAGGGAGGGACGAAGGAAGGAAAAAAGAGCAAGCACGTTATGAGTTTTATGGAAGGAGCTTACTTAAGTGTTGGAATCTGACAAACCACTACAAGCTCAGGGCACATGGGAAATTCTCCTAAACTTGCTCTGACTCACCTCCTTACTTGGATGCAGTTAATCCCACAGAAGCAGAAGTTTTAAAACATCAAAAGATTGAGACTAGTCAGAGACCTTCCTCCATCCCAGGCAGCTAAGTCATGTGGAGATGCTTTCCAAAGTAGCCCTAGCCTTCTGTCCAAGGTAGATGTTTATAACATAGGCTTAGGGGCCTGAGGGGATGGTGCAGTCAGCCAAGTGTTTGCTTCGTGTGGCTGAGAACCTGAGTTCTGATCCCTGGCACCCACACAATAGCTGGGTGTGGATGTAGGAGGATTTCTAGGGCTTGCTGGTCTGCCAATCTAGGCCAAACTGGTTGCCTAGTGGCAGGTTCAGTGAAAGTCTCAGAAAATAGTGTGGAAAGTAATCATAGAATTATCCAGTGTTCTCTCTGCCTTCCATGTGCACACGTGTGTGTGTGTGTGTGTGTGTGTGTGTGTGTGTGTGTGTGTGCTCACACACACAATGTATATAATTATTTAGGTTTGATGAAATCAACAAATCAGGTAATTACTACTGAAAACTGGCTTGCTGTTCACAGGTCCCCAAAGTGCAGAGCCACATAGGAAAACAAGAGGGTCACTGTACTGCTTTGTTTTTGTCAACTTTCCTCAAAGGAGAACCATCTGGTAAGAGCGAGCTGACATCTAACTGGCCAGTAAACACATCTGTGGAGAGTTTGCATGATTGATGAGTGACATGGGAGGGTCCAGTCCACTGTGGGTGATGCCACCCCTAGGTAGGTGGTCCTTGCTGTGTAAGAAAGCAGGCGAAGCCAATCATGAACAACAGAAACCGGCATTTCTCCGTGGTCTCTGTTTAAGTTCCTACCTTGGCTTTGCTCAATGATGCACTGTAATCTGTAAGTCAGATGAACCCTTTCCTCGCCAAGGCTGGTCTTTATCATGTCTATCACAGCAACAGAAAGCAAACAAGGACAGTCAAGGAAAGGTTGTGGGGTTGGGATTCAAGAAGGATGCTGAGTGTCTTCTTGAGTGACAGCTATTAATTAGAAGAGTTGTTTATGCCATGGAAAGACAACATAGCCAGAGGTCTTAGGAGAGACAACAGGTCCATGAGGCTGTGTGTGTGTGTGCGTCCCTTACAGGCCTCAAAAGAAAAGGGGTTTTTCATGCTTTGTTGTGGATTAATAATCTGTTTGTTGTTAGGCTATTTGTGACTCCTCGAGGGAGAGCAAAGAGAGGAGGGGTCTTGAAGGAACCTCATTAATGTGTGACTTAGAGGATGTAGGGGAAGAGAGGAGGAGGGACAAATTCGTTGACAAATGTCCATTGGTCTCTGATATCTTGGAGGCTCCTATCCTGAACTTGTAAACTTCCCCTGGGGAAATGAAACACAAGGTCTATTATTCTGAAATCTGGGTCCCTGAGGAGTCTGTCAGACAGTTACAAATGAGCTCTCAGTAAAGGCCTTGCTGTTTCCTTTAACCTTACAGGCAAGAGGGAGGGGCAGGGCAAAAGGAAAATGTGGCAAATGTCTTACTGTGGCTTTACAGGGAAATGCCAATGCAAAACAAACAAACAAACAAACAAACAACAAACATAGTTTTCACTTTAAAGAGAGTAAGAGATAGTTTATTTTGGAGCCATTTTGAATGACCATGACCTGGTTACACAGATACCCCAAACTCAATGTTCCAGTGTGGAGTTTCATGAAGTTTTATAGTTTTACGGAACTATAAGACAGTTATAAATCAAGGCAACATTGAGGCAGTTATAGCAAGATGAAGGAAACTTTTTGGCAATGGAGTGACTGGGGCAGGAGAGTATGTACTGGGGCCTATGAGCCCTATGAAAGCTCTAGAAAGCAGGTGACTTAGAGATAGCAGATTCTTTGTGTATTAGTTAGGGTTCTCTAGAGTTACAGAACTTGTGGAATGTCTCTCTGTATAAAGGGAATATATTGGAATGACTTGCAGGCTGCAGTCCAACTAACCCAACAATGGGCAGCTGTGAATGGAAAGTTCGAGAATCCAGTAGTTTCTCAGTGCCAAGAGGCTACTTGTTTCAGCTGGTCTTCTGTATAAGCTGGAATCCTAAAGAGGTAGGTCCCAACAAATGTGCTGGCAAGTAAGTGCAAGCAGTCAAAGAAGAGTGTGTCCTCCTTCTTCCAATGTCCTTATGTAGGCTTTCCAGTAGAAGGTGTGACCTAGATTAAATGTGTCTAGTTCCATGCCTAGATCTGGAATTTGCTTTGTCCCAAGCTGACCTTGAACTCAGAGATCTGCTTGCCTCAGTTTTGTGGAGTTAAAGCCATTCACTACCTAGCTGGGGCCTAAGCTGTTCATGGCCACTATACCTCAAGATCTGGATCACAGGTGTGTCCTCCATTTCTGGATTGTAGTTCATTCCAGATGTAGTCAAGTTGACAAACAGGAATAGCCATCACACTTTGTGTCCTTAAGGAGTTAGTTTCAGGACCCTCAACAAACACCAAAATAGCTCATGTCCCTTATATATGACAGAACAGCTTTGTATGTGGCCTACATACTTCTTGTATGATGTATTTACATCAGTCCTAGGTTACTTATATTACTTATCATTATGCAATTTTATGTAAATAGTTGTTTAACTATATTATTTAAAGGATAACAACAAGAAAGAGTATATAGATGTTTTCTGTACAGGACATTTTTGATTGCTCTGGGTTTAACTTTACAGCAGAGCAGAGGGGCTTAATCCCAGGGCCTCCTGTAAGCTACAGAAGTGCTGCTTGCAGCAGATGGGCTGCAGCCTTGCATGTGAAAGGAACACTTTCAGAGAGCAATTTGCTAGATAGATGAGGCTTGGGTATGTGTGTGTGGGGGGGAACAGAAGGAAGGGGGCAGGGATGTACTCAGTTGGTGGTGTGCTTGCCCAGCAGATCCCAAGTAACCCATAAACCAAGCACAGTGGCACCCACCTGTAATCCCAGCACATGGGAAGTGGAGGCAGGAGGGCTGGAAGTTCAAGGTCATCTCACATGAATTTGAGGCTAGCCTAGGCTACATTATATCCTGTGTTAAACACACACACACACACACACACACACACACACACACACAAACTTTCCTTGGGGTAGAAGTCTTTCCTGGCTCATCAAAGGCTACAGAAAGCAAATAAGCAGAAAAGAGCTAAAATAAAGGTTAGCATCGCATGTGTGGTGGTTTGAATATCCAGAAGTTGCACTACTAGGAGACATGGCCTTGTTGGCATAGGTGTGCCTTGTTGGAAGAAGTGTGTCACTTTAGGGGTGGGTTTGAGATGTTCCTCCTAGATGCCTGGAAGACAGTCTGCTCCTGGCTTCCTTTGGATGAAGATGTAGAACTCTCAGCTCCTCCTGTACCATGCATGCTTGGATGCTATCATGCTTCCTGCCTTGGTGATAATGGACTGAACCTCTGAACCTGTAAGCCAGGCCCAATTAAATGTTGTCCTTTATAAGACTAGCTTTGGTCCTGGTATCACTTCACAGAAATGAAAACCCTAACTAAGGAAGCATGGCAGTGTGCCCATGGTTCTAGATAGGCCTAGGGCAACAATATGTCCTCAATACATAGGTGAGATGTAGAGCCTCTACCTTGGAGGTGTGGGAGGTCCTGAGGCCTGATACATCTTTATTGGACCATATTCCCCACATTACTTCTTTGTTTGCAACACAGGGTAACAGGGTTAGGTCGTCTTGTTCTCTAGCAGAAACAGTACTCAGTTGGCAGCCACCAAAACAGGGGGCTGTGCAGAGGCAGGGGGGCAGTGCAGAACCAAGGGGGTACATAGAACCAGGAGACTGTATAGAAACATGGGCTGTGCAGAAGCAGGGGGCTATGTATATACATCAGGACCTGTGTAAATACAGGGGGCTGTGCAGAACCAGAGAGCTGTGCATGGAACTTCCACAGACTGTTTTTTTCCTTCCTTCTAGCTGCTTTGGCCTATAATCTTTTTGTTTCTAGGGAAAGACCACACAGAGCCTGGAACCTGGTTCCAGATTTTGTTTCACATTTACATCTCAGCTGAGGATCGGTGTTTTTCTAAAGTCTGACACTGCCCATGTAAAAGTTGCGGCTCTATTTCAAAGAGGTTGCCTTGTGAGCCTCTTTCCTTGAAGGTGCTGGGCATGAGTGAGAGTCCAACAAGTAGTTCCCATCTGGAACGGGTGGCATTAAAGCACCTGAACATCATCTGGCCAATTAGCAGCTTTCAAAAGCATGTGCATCACATCATTGTGCATTCGACACTGTGTATTTTAAGATACCAACAATATTTGTGACCTTACCATGATCAAAAATAGCATTTGTAAATTATGCATAGCCTAATTTTTTTTAGATCTATTTATTTATTTTATGTATGTGAGGGCTCTATCTGTTTGTATACCTGCATGCCAGAAGAGGGCATCAGATACCATTATAGATAGTCATGAACCACCATGTGGTTGCTGGGAATTGAACTCAGGACCTCTGGAAGAGCAGCCAATGCTCTTAACCCCTGAGTCATCTCTCCAGCCTCCTCATATCCTAATTTTTTTATTGAGCATCCATTCTTCCTATATAGAATTGGCATAATTAGCTGATTTTTCATTTAGTATCTGTGGGAGTGGCCTCTGCCCTCTGCTCTCTCAGGCCCTTGGAGCCTAGCAATATTGTAGAAACAATTAATTTAATTCTCCTTTGTTAATTCCAGTTAACAGAGGAGGGCTGGTGAACCAGCTTATGATGCTTAGTCTTGTTTATCAACTTGCCACAGTCTAGAATTATCTGAGAAGATTGTCCCAGTGAGGAATTGGTTGGCTTATAGGCATGGCTGTGTGGGATCTTCTCAGCTGGGCTAATGAATGGGGGTGATATAGGAAAATTGAGGTGTCCTTGAAAGAAATGGGACCTTTCTCAGCTCTTTTTGTGCCTGGATTGGGGAGCTGGGAACTTGATGGATACCAACACTGCTGCAAGCCAGAGGCTTTTCCATTCTTGTCTTGTGAATTCAAGAAGTAAAACTCACAGATCACAAAAAGTGAGCTTTAGAAATGTTTTATTATAGAAAGCTTAAGAGAGAAAAATCCCAAGCTCTTGTACAGTAAGGGCTTCCCCTAGAGTGGGATTCCATTGGGTTTCCCTGTGTTGGAGTTAGCAAACCTATGCTGGATGAAAGGAGGGGGGAAAGGGAGGGGCAGAGGGAGGGGGAGGGGGAGGGGGGGAGGAGAGTGCAGCTGCCATTCCAGGTGTCCAGGAGCCTTGAAGTTTCACTTTAGTATGCTCCCTGAAAAGGAGTATTCCTTTAGGGGGAAATAGATAAGGAAAAAGAAGATCCCCTTCCTGGTATCTGCAGCCTCCGGCCATTGTGGAGCAGGAGCCTTTTCTGCCTTAGATGCTCTGGAAACTGAGGGTTGAGTGTCATGTTTGTTAGGCAGCCAGTAAGGACAGAGGCTGACATCAGCAGGTCAGATCTGCTTGGTTTGCATGTGTCTCGCCACCAGGATGGTTGGTGTGACTCAGCAGTAAGGATGATCTTGGCAATCACAGACTATCTAGTTCCTAGAATGGTACTGAACATAGAGCGGAAGCTCAGTTACTAATGGCCACAAATTGACTTCTTTGTTGAGCTAGCCAATTACAGTTCCAATATATTCCTACTGCTTAGGTGAGAGGGTTGCGTACTGGAGACAAGGTTTTCCAATCCCTTGATCCAACAGAACAAGAATCCCCCCTTCTCCCTCCCAATCCTGCCTCCTCTGCTCACATTGCAAGTGGCTACCCCCTCTGTGGGGAGCGGGTGTGGCAGCAGTCCCAAAGGCGCCAGGGACTGCAGCTAAGTCATATGACTTGCACCTGACTTCCTCATATAAGACACAAACATCTTGAGTGCTGCGCAGGTGTACCAGGATACAGGTGAATCCAATTTGGTGGAGATTTGCCCCTGCTGCCCTGATTAGCTGAAGCTGCGTGCCTGGTGAGGTGGCGTGGCCTGCTGTGCGTGGATGGGAACTGAGAGTATAAAAGAGTGAGAGGCCCAGGGTTCGGGGGAGATATAAACAAGGGAGATATAAACAGGGGAGATATAAACAAGAAGAAACAGGACTGAATAAACGTGTGCAGAAGGATCCTGTTGCAGCGTCGTTCTTCCTGGCCAGTTGAGCGCGCGCAAGAAGTGGTGCCGAAACCCGGGAAAAGAAACATCTTCAGGCATGAGCGAAGACCCCCTGCTACAGGGAGGATTCAGAACTGCATCACTGGGAAGGAGCGGTTAATAAAGTGTTCCCGTAAAACAGACTGTTGAGAAGGATCCGGCGTGGATTCAGAACTCTTCAGCTGGGGAACGGTACTGATGAAGAGAAAGAAGAAAGATGAGGACTGAATAAACTGCTGTTAGAAGGACTGGTGGTCGCGTCGTTCTTGCTGGTCGAGAGCTCTGGAAACTGAGGGTTGAGTGTCATGTTTGTTAGGCAGCCAGTAAGGACAGAGGCTGACATCAGCAGGTCAGATCTGCTTGGTTTGCATGTGTCTCGCCACCAGGATGGTTGGTGTGACTCAGCAGTAAGGATGATCTTGGCAATCACAGACTATCTAGTTCCTAGAATGGTACTGAACATAGAGCGGAAGCTCAGTTACTAATGGCCACAAATTGACTTCTTTGTTGAGCTAGCCAATTACAGTTCCAATATATTCCTACTGCTTAGGTGAGAGGGTTGCGTACTGGAGACAAGGTTTTCCAATCCCTTGACCCAACAGAACAAGAATCTCCCCTTCTCCCTCCCAATCCTGCCTCCTCTGCTCACATTGCAAGTGGCTACCCCCTCCATTGCCCTGGGAAAGCAGTTCAACTAAAAACATAGTAAATGCTTTGAGAAAGAGTCACTCGTGCCCCTGCCAAGATAAATAGCCATAAACTACAACCACAGCACCCACTTACACCAAATTAGGTAAGCTAATGAAAAATAAATATTGGTTCCATTCAGATGTCTAATTAATGTAAACTGGAGGAATGTTGGCTTCATTAATGTAAACAAGAGGGATGCTTGTTTCCAGCCTCTTTGACTCTAATCCAACCACAGAGACCTTCATCTAACCTGATGGGGCTGACCATGTTGCTTTCTCTACTATAACCTATTATCTTACTAACATCTGTGGCTCTGTTGCATAGACTTCTATTGTCCATCTTGGTTGGGTCATGAACGTTGCAGAATCTTTGCCAAAAAGCTGTTTCTCTTTTGTCTGATTTCAGAACACAGCACCCATCCATCACTAGCTCATCCATTTATTCAAGCATCGATTGAACATGCCTGCGTGCCAAGCAGGGTTCCCCAGACAATTCTGTCCAATTCACTGACGACTCCTTCTCCTTGGAACATCTCCACTCTTATAGTTTTAAGTACAGTTTTCTCACTAATGATTTTCCAATATAAATCTCCAGGTGGAGACTACCCAATTAGTTGTATGCATGCCTGAATGTCTGCTGGACCAGCTGTAGTTTGATATCCCATAAACAGCCTACACTCAACTGGTCCCAAACAAAACTCAACAGTCACCTTCTCTAAACATGTTGCTCATTTCTCCTATAATTTTAGTCACTGTCCCTGCCCCCCAAAAAGTCAGTTGGTCATCTACATACAAACCCTAGCTTTTCTCTTCATTGAGAGCTAGCAATTTCTATTCGCTTTTAAGTTGAGAATTAATCTTATTTCTTTTCTTTTGGTCTGGGTTCCACATCAGCTCCTCTCTGACCTGGGTAGACTCTATCTCCTTTCAGCCTCACTCTTTATCATCCCCTACCCGGAACCCTTCCTTCCCCTAGTTCATCCCGCATCATCCATGTATGATGACTGCTTCCCTGATAAATTCTGTTCTGCCTCTTTTGGCATAGAGGAATTGATGGCTCTTTGGCCAATTACTGTTAGTTCAAGTGTGTCTTTACCTGTTCTTCGCTTTTCATTTGGTGTGCCCACATCCTTGTTAACAGTATCTATACTGTGTCCCAGTCACCGTCTGCCCCCCCATGTGGCGCATGTGTTTCCTGGCAGGTGTCAGTCATTTGCTAACAAATGGTGTTTTCTTTGTCCCAGTCACTGCCTTGTGGCCCCTATTCAATCTTCAGGCAATGTATTCAGTAGCATCTCACTATGTCTGTTTAGGGAAGCATTTTCAACCTGATGGTCATGACACCTTTGAGGGTCAAAAGACTCTCTCTCTCAGGGATTGCCTAAGCCATTGGAAAACAAAGATATTTATATTATGGTTCATAACAATAGTAAAATTACAGTTATAAAGTAGCAGTATGGGAGTCACCACAACGTAAGTAACTGCATTAAAGTATCTCGGCATTAGAAGAATTAAGAACTACTTGTTTAGGGAGTCTGTGTAGGAGCCCTGTGGCTCTTACTCAAGCTTTTACCCAGGCCAACTCTCTACCTATTGGGTTCTTCCCACTGTTCTGTGTTTTAAGATTCCTGTCTTAGTTAAAGTTTCTATTGCTATTATAAAGCCCTATGACCAAAAGCAACTTGGGGAGCAAAGGGTTTGTTTGGCTTATACTTCTATATCACAGTCTGTACCGGCTGGTTTTGTGTGTCAACTTGACACAAGCTGGAGTTATCAAAGAGAAAGGAGCCTCCCTTGAGGAAATGCCTCCATGAGACCCAGCTGTAAGGCATTTTCTCAATTAGTTATCAAGGGTAGGAGGGCCCATTGTGGGTAGTGCCTTCCCTGGGCTGGTAGTCCTGGGTTCTATAAGAAAGCAAGCTGAGCAAGCCAGGGGACACAAGCTAGTAAGAAACATCCCTCCATGACCTCTACATCAGCTCCTGCTTCCTGACCTGCTTGAGTTCCAGTCCTGATTTCCTTTAGTGATGAGCAGCAATGTGGAAATGTAAGCTGAATAAACCCTTTCCTCCCCAATTTGCTTCTTGGTCATGATGCTTATTCAGGAATTGAAACTCTAACTAAGACAAATTGGTACAGCATAGAGGAGTATTCCTGTGACAACCTGACCATGTTTTGGGGAGGACCGTGGAACTTTAAGCTAAAAGAGCCATAGGTTGTTAAGAACTCTGTGGGATGTTCTGTAGGAGCTTAAAAAATAATGTTGAGAACAGTGCAGAAAATGGAGGCCTGGCTTGTGAAATTTCAGAGGGAAAATTAAAGACTCTTTTCAGGGCCATTGGTTTTTTTTTTTTTTTTTTTTTTTTTTTTTTTTTTTTTTTTGATTGTGAAGATTCTGTCGTTCTTGTTAGCTGGGGCTGAAAAATCAGCTGTGATTAACAAGATACCAGAACTACTTAAGTGAAAGCTTTGCATTACTGGGGCTATTGATGCTGGTTAGCTGGAGCTAAGAAATTAGCTGCAATTAAGAAGAGACCAGCATTGTTGAGGTGACATCTTCTGGGAAGTGTTTTCTGAGAGTACAAAGAGGATGTGTTCCAGAGATAGCCAAGGTTGTACCTCTTCCTGCAGCAGGACTTGGTAATGTATAAGAGTCATCCAGCTGGTACTGGTTTTGAAGGCATGAAGGGGTCATGCAGAGCAGCTGAGGCTCAGCACTGTGAGAGGGCATGGAAGGCCATTGGTGAAGGTGCAGCCTCAGTTACAATTGATGGCCCAGGACTGAAGGGGTCATGCAGTGTTTTGGAGATGCCAGTACCATGAGATGACCACCAAGAATCAGCAGCAGCAGTGGACTACAGGCAGCTGGACCATAGAAGACAATGTGTGTGCTACATAGGGCATGGCTGGAGAAGTGACCCAAGCTCTTAGAGGAGCCCAGAAGATCATGAGTTGGATCCCAGACATTGGATGGTTAGAAATTGATTTTTGCTTTTGATTTGTGACTGTGCCCTGATATTTTTCCCTCTTGAAGGAAGAAAGTATTTTAGTGGAGCCCACAGTTACGAGAATTTGAATTTTAAAAGATATTGGACATTTTAAAGGGATTGAACTTTTAATACGTAAAGACTGTGGGACTTTTAAAGTTATTTAAATCTTGGGGATGAATAAGAATGTACGGGTTGAGGCTTAATAGTGATGTGTTTGTGTGTCAAGTTGACAAGGGGTCAATTGTACTGGATGGTTTTTTGTGTCAACTTAACACAAGCTGGAGTTATCACAGGGAAAGGAGCTTCAGTTGAGAAAATGCCTCCATGAGATCCAGCTGTAAGGCATTTTCTCAATTAGTGATCAAGGGGAAAGGTTCCTTGTGGGTGGTACCATCTCTGGACTGGTAGTCTTGGGTTCTATAAGAGAGCAGGCTGAGCAAGCCAGTAAAGAACATCCCTCCATGGCCTCTGCATCAGCTCCTGCTTCCTGACCTGCTTGAGGTCCAGTCCTGATTTTCTTGGTGATGAACAGCAGTATGGAAGTGTAAGCTGAATAAACCCTTTCCTCCCCAACTTGCTTCTTGGTCATGATGTTTGTGCAGGAATAGAAAGCCTGACTAAGACAAATGCTATTGATAACAAAAAAGATAAAGAGACCTCATAGGCATTAGCTACTGTCCAGGAACAGCTTGAAGAACTTCAGGAAGAATGCCTGTCAAAGAACGCCTTCCACAGAAAAAGGCTTACTCAACTCTAAATCAGACAAGTACAGACCTGGTACATCTTTTAATGCTCAGATAAAAGAAATTGGAGACACTGATGATGAATTAGATGCAGAGGAGGAAGTTGATTTAGAAGAAGAGGCTGTTAAATATTATAATGAGGACTGACCTCCTTATGCATCTTCTGCTCTGCCTATGGCCTTTCCTGCCCAGATGGACATGCAAGCATATAAATTAGAGTTGTAAATTAAGCTACATAAGTTGACTAATGATCTATAAGAGTTAAAGAGTGTATCAAGAGCAGGAAAGAGCAATGATTCTGAGATATGCCAATTGCTGCTAGAAAGAGCTGTCAATCAGGCTCCCAGGGAGGGGCAGGATACATCTGATGGGTTAGTTTTCCCTGTAGTTAAGATAATTGACCAGCAGGGCAATAAAGTCAGACATCATCAGATGTTGGAGTTCAAAGTGATAAAAGAATTAAAAACAGCTGTGTTACAATATGGGCCTACAGCTCCCTTTACACAAGCTTTGTTGGATACTGGATGGAAGCAAGTTTAACCCCTCAAGATTGGAAAACTATATGTAAGGTTACTTTGTCAGGAGAAGATTACTTACTTTGGAGTTCTGAATGGTGTGAAACAAGAAAGCTGCCATGATGAATGCTGAGGCAGGTAACACAAATTGGGATATTAACATGCTTCCAGAAGAAGGTCAATATGAACATAATGCTAATCAGATTGGACTACCTGCAGGAGTGTATGTGCAGATTGCAATGGCTGCCCACTGTGCTTGGAATCGCTTACCAAATAAAGGGGATCTCAGTGGGACTTTATCTGGTATCAAACAAGGCCCCGATGAACCATTTCAGGAATTTGTGGATAGAGCGCTAAAAGCAACTGGAAGAATTTTTGGAGATCCTCAGGCAGAAGTTCCTTTTGTTACACAACTGGCTTATGAGAATGCTAATGCAGCCCGTCATGCTGCCATCCTGCCATACAAAACAAAAACAGACTATCTGGATACATTCATCTTTGTGCAGAAACTGGACCCTCATACAATCAGGGTCTGGCTATGGCTGCTGCCTTACAAGGGACCACTGTGCAAGCAGTGTTTGCACAGAGATGAGGGAATAAAGGATGTTTTAAATGTGGAGGTTTGGGTCACTTTAGAAATGATTATCCCAGGAACAGAGGCATGAGCAGACAATCAGGTCATGCCCCAGGCTTCTGGGAAGGAGGGAATTTGGTCTCTGCTGGGCAATAGTGGCTAGCAGAGGCTTAAAGCAGTGAGCTGATGAGAGACTAGCTAGGCAGGGCTTCTGTAATCTGTGTTCACTTGGATGTATTTGAAGGCAATAGGGCGCTAATGGCATGTTGGAACTAGGGGATGGCCTAGTAAGATGTAATACTTGAAGCCCCATCTGATCCTCAAGTATCTGTCCCCGTAAACAAAGCATTGCCCAGCTGATACCATGCATCTTCAACACTTGCTGCCTCCAGTATAATTGTCAGAATGAGATTTGAAAGAAGGTAGACCAAGGTTCTGCACTACCTTAGATGGTCTCTTGATGTCATTTTCCTATGAAATGAGCAAAGTACCACCCCTTCCTGATGAGCTGATGTAAGGTCAGGCATCAGTGAGATCAGTGGGCACAGTTGGTACCCACCTGCACTCTCTCCATTTACTGATTTCTCTACTTTCTCCTAGCGTTTCTGTCCTGAACAAATTACCCCCATCTTCTCTGGAACTTTATGTCTTGACCAAAGCATCTGAGGGTACCCTGGAGTGCTCCTGTTGAACCTGAAAAGTCTAGTCACTCATTGCAGGCTGGCCCCAAGTATCTAAAAGTCCTTGAAGAGATTTTCATCCTGTACTCTCAGGGTTGTTCAAGTGTCTTTTTAGGTCTCTGAGTGGAGGAAAATATATTTATGTTCCACGAACATGAGTGTACAGAGTATACCTACAGAAAGACAGGGGGATCTTTTGATTCCTACTTTATTCTCTGCCTTTGACAGCATTCAGAGCTGACAGAAAAGCATACTCCCTCACTTGCAAATACTACAAAGCTGTGTTGAGAACTGGCAAGAGAACCATGTACTTCAGAAACCACTGGGCTCCACCTAATTTAGCTCAGGGACAACACAAACCACATATGGGTCTACTCCAAGTTTAGGAAGCTGATATCAGTTCCCCACACATTTTTAAAAAATGAGCTATTTTATTTTAATCAATAGAGACATTCTAACTTGAGCTACATAAAATTGCTTGGTCAAAAATGATAGAACATTTGTGATTACCTATGATTATCCTAACACCTTTGTATAGTGAGCAATTCCAAAAGTATAAAGAGGACAGAAGATTCTCTCCTATTGTAGCGTTCTGCCTTCTCTAATACAATAACTATTGGTGACTTGAGAAACAGTTAGCTCTCATGTAAGAACATGCATATTAACTTATAAACACATGGTAAGTATGTTATTCTTACCCTTACTTACCCTATCTTTTAGAAATTCTTCCAATAGACTAATTGTTGTTTGTTAATCATCACCTAAGACTTTCTCCATTGTTCCTGGTACTACTATAAGGAACATCTAAGATATGATCTTCTTGGAAGTAGAATGACGTTTTCGCTTTTACCATTATCATACTTTCCCTGTCATGATTTCTCTCTTCAGAGTCCCAGGGGCAGCAGTGACCTTGCCAGAGCTCACAACCTCTAGCCAGGTGCCCTGGGCCCTGGTTTTATGATTCTCCTGCCTTCCTTTGTCTTGCCAGCTGTTGGCAGCTGGTGTGATATTCTGGCCTTTGAATTACCTCTCTGCATCATGTTGTCCCTCAAAGTTTTTTCAGCACCTTTATAACCGTCCATTTTTACTCATGTCTATTGGCTGTGAACTGTTTCATTCTGACTCTCCTCCAAACTGGACATTGAACTGTTATACTCAGAGTTATGCGGTGGAGGATGCATTCTGATGCTGATGGTGTGAGTGGATATTGCTGTAAACATCCTTTGACAGGCAGTTTGGCAAGAACCTTAAACATGAGTACAATCTTAAGAAACAAGCTTTGACATATTTGTGAACTGTTGGGACCTAGGTAAAATATTAAGACCTAAATGGGATGTTAAGGCCTGGGTAAAATCTTAAGGCCTAGGTGATTGCTACCTGGATAGCCTGCCATTGTAAGAAAACTTTCTCATAGGTTTCTGCTGTTACTGGGAAACTTTATAATGTCAAGATTGATTATGTATTCTGTTATGCTCTGTACCCTTGGAGAGCAGTCATGATAGAAGTCAGTAGAACTGTCTTGTATATTTACGTACAATAAGCTTGGACCTGAATCAACCACCCAGTAGCACTTCCTGCACCTATTTCAAGCTTTTGTGGTTTATCCCTTTAGAAACTGCTCCATAGGATGGACCCCACCATAAGAGACACCTGCACCAATATAAGAAACTATTTGGAGTAAGACTTCCATTTTGAGTAGTGGTCTAGTAAAGTTTTAAGTTCCCGAGACCTCCCTGGTAACTGATATCCTACTTGGCAGAAAGATATATGTACGTGGGTAACTGGCATTATGGTTAGCAAGTTAAGATATGAATGTTACACAAGTTCCATCCTGGTAGACAAGTTAGGACACAAATATTAGACAAGGCAAGTCTCCTGCCATAGCTGAATACCTCAACCAGTAGAAGCAGGATAAGTGTACAAAAAGTCATGTTCCTGAGGAAATTCCCCATCGCTAAATCCTGATTGGTGAAATAAGTTGGCACAGATGACTGTGGATATGGAGCTTAAAAATCCTGTAGAATCTTAACTCAACGTCATGGTTCTGCTCTCGAATCTGGACCATGGCCCTGGTCATCCAGTCCTGGGGTATGTGCTCAATAAACTGTCCCTGTCTGACTGAGATGGGTGGTGTGTACTTTGTGAGGTGATTCCTGGACCCCAACATAAACAAAATAATCTGAGATCTCAGACCTGCTTCTGAGCAAAGTGAGGGAGATGGGACCTAGATGCAGGGAGGCCACCATGATGTGACAGCTGAGCAGGGGTAACCTGCTTGAACACTGATCACAGTCATCTCTTTGTGAATGTCTGAATTTTTGGTCATAAAATGCAATCTTCCAAAAGCAAAATTAGATGTTTTGTTCTTCCTCATAGATATTTATTCTAAAGGAAAATAATTTCCTGAATGTTAAAAAAAAATGGTTTCTCTTTAGGAATGTTTTTAACAGCATTTTTTAAAAATAGTAAACTATTGCAAATGATCTAATTTTCCATAGTAGGACACTCCTATTGGCATTTCCAATATAGCTACATGCTGAACACCACTCGGGCTTATAAAGAAGTTGTAGGATAAGAGAAACAAGAGAAACAAGCTTTTCCACACAGAGATTCAGAGAGTGTATACAGATTGGTGACAGAGGAAGGAAGGGAAGGAGGAAGGGAGGAAGGGAGGGAGAGAGGTGCATAGAGAAGTAAGGTAGAAACTATACCACATTCTTTGCTTTTTTTAAGCCCTGATTTTTTTATTGGTTCATAATATTTTAAAATAAAAAAATTCTACAAACCTTGTGATAATGCAATCCGATTAAAATATTTTAGAGACAGTCTCATATATCGCAGGTTAGCCTTGAGCGCACTTTGCTTCTGTTTGGTTTCCGTTGGTTTTTGTTGGTTTGAGACAAGGTCTCAAACTGACCTGGAACTGGCTATGTAGACATCTCTGGCCTCAAACTCACAGAGATCCACCCACCTCTGCTCCCTGAGTGCTGGGATTAAAGATGTGTAGCACTATGTCACATTTTGAAATCACTTGGTATCAGAGGGTGACCTTAAACTTCTGATCCTTCAGGCTCCACCCTCAGTGCTGAGACCACTAGGTGTGCATTGTCATGCCTGGTTTTATGTGGTACTAGGGATTGTCCCCAGCTCCAGTTAAATCCACACACTTGTCTGAATGAAGAACTCGAAGGACACACTCAAGTTTAACAGTGGATAGTGGTGCCCTTCCCACAGCCTTGAGTACACTAACTTGAACTTAGTGCTCCCCACTGTTGGCCCTTAACAACCCAGGTGGAGTCGGCCTGCAATTTCCTACAGGAGTAGACTGCCAGCTGAGCTTGCTTTGCAACACAATCCAGCTGAAACAAAGGATGAGGTTTGTGGGATATCTCCCTATATAAATACAGTGCTGAATATTAAACTTTGAGCCTTGATCTGAAACTTTTGTCTTGGCTTCATCCTTCTCTCGCTTCTTTTTCATTTCCAGCCCCCCTTTCAGGCACCCAGTTCTCCATGCCTGCTGGACGGCTACAGATAGTGCTGGCTGCTTTCTTTCTTCCTTTGATGGCCTTTTGTTTTTGTTCTTTCTTTCTTTCCTTCCTTCTTCCTTCCTTCCTTCCTTCCTTCCTTCCTTCCTTTCTTTCTTTCTTTCCTTTTTTTTTTCTTCTGATTTTCCTCCTGGCATCATGTCATGTATGACTCCTGAGTTCTAAAACACAGTGAGCACATCTCTTCTTCCTGTTTTCTTTCCACATCTTTCTCAAAGCACTCTTGCCCTGGCAACCAGTGCATGCATTGGAGTAGATAGGGAGTCTCCCTTCAGCTTCTTTTTAGCAAATGTCATTTTATGTTGGGTTTTTCCAGGCTGGAATTCAGAGACTGTGTACAGGCTGGGGAGGGAGGGAGGGAGGAAGGGAGGGAGGGAGGGAGGGAGGGAGGGAGGGAGGGAGGGAGGGAGGGAGGGAGGGAGTCAGGTGACCACACCACTTCATTTGTTGTTTTGAAGCTCTGATTAGCCCGGTGCACGCTCTGGGGTGAGAATGTGTAGTAGATACAAGGTGGGACCCTCCGAAACCCTAGCTGCCCTTGTGAAGTTTGGCTTTTACATTTGATCCTTGATCCTTGGCCTTCGGCGTAATAAGGGCTCTAGTTTGGAAGGGCGCACAGTCTCCGCACCCACCCTCAAAGCTGTGTACCCATCTTTGACCGTGTGGATTCATAGGGATACATAAAGAAGCACCATTGTGGGTGTCAGAAATATTTGTAGAAGGGGCTGGAAAGCAGCTCAGTTGGTAAAGTGCCAGCTTTGCAAACTGCCATGGTACTTACACCTCCAATCCAAGTGCGGAGGAGGCAGAGACAGAGAAACTTCTAGGGATCACTGGCTGTCCAGCCTAGCCCAGCCCATTTCTGAGGTCTCTGTGGACAGGCTGCCCAGGGAGATCCTATATTGATTGATGCCGGTCCGTCGTAGATGCTGCAGTAGAAAGAGACCCTCACCAAGATGTTAAGCCTTCATTTCCCAAAGGAGTGGAGGGGTTCGTTCAGCCTTCTTGGAAAAATGACTGATACCCAGCTAGCACTTGTCAAACATTATAAAAGGCTAACTGGGGCTGGGTAAGGTTCCAGCTACCAAAGTTTTATATTGCCTTTGCTGCCTGTGAGAGCAGACCACCCACACAAAATCCCAGTCCCTTTTGACCATGGCTAGCCATAATGGAAAGTAAGAACTTCGGTGTGTGAGTGTCTTAGAACCAAGGTTTATGCAGCTACATGCTTTCATGTAGTACTGAGTACAGACTTTCCAGGGAGACAACACCTCTTCAAGGTTCAAACATTCTCAGAACAATTTCTCTGCCTCAACTGATTGACCCAAACATAGCAAAGGCTTTGCTGAAACTTTTCCCTCAAAGCCAGACACAAAGACTTTACGAGACATATCACTACAACCCTGGTCTCTGCCTCTCAGGAATGCAGTGTCCCTGGCAAGCATGGGGGCACCCTGTATCCCCGCTTTTTTAATCTTAGGATAGTTCTGACAGACAGGTATTTGTGGAGATAAAATGAGATAACACTATGGGAACACTTGGATCAGTGCCCAGTGGAGTGTAGCTCCACCTTGGTTGCCCATGTCACATGGTTGATTTATCAATCGTCCATGGGTTAGATTAATAGTGTGCTTGCTGTAAAAGCCCATTTGGTTGAGTTTCCCACCATCCTACATCACCTGAAGACTCTGCCAAGAAAAAAATCTGTATGACTCCTTGACCTTAGAATAGACCCATGAGCCAGTATGCTCTCTGTTGCTTCAACTCATAAAGCTTTGAAAAGTGTGATGGCCAAGAGACAATGGAATAGGGCAGAACACAACTGAAACATGTCATTTCAAATGGCCAACTGCCCACTTGCCATCTCATTCTCCCTAGCACACTTTCATTACATCCTATGGTCAATCCATTTGTTCGCAGACTCCCATCTTCTCTCCTCCCTCCCAGAAGAACAGAGAAGTAGCCTAAGGGACCTGAGCTGTGCTATCATTACCCCATGGTCCAATTGTTCTCAGCTGGGGATGAGCCTCCCTTTAGGGATGTTTAGCAACTTCTGGGGGTTAATTTTGACTGTCCCAACTGAGGAGAAGGTGGCTTTAGGCTCCTGGAGTTTAGCGCTTAAGAATGTTATTGCCAGCTGCACAAACGGCACAAAGTGTTATCAGCTCCAACTGTCAACAGCTCAGAGGTTGAGAAACCCTGCTGTTATCTCTGAGATTTATTGAACATCTGCTGGGAGCCAGGTGGGTGCTAAGTCCCAAGAAGAGAGTGGGAAGCTAGACACATTCATTTCCTGCTCACCTGTGGCTCACAGCAGAGGCATCCTCATTCCTGAGCTACCCCAACAAATGCTCAGTCTCAAAGCAGCACAAATGGGGGCTTCTGTACCATAGAAATCTCCCCAGTCCATGTAGGATAAGCTAGACCTTAGATGGTAAGCTAGATGGTACCAGTGTACCATCTTTTTATATAGATGAGGCTGTAGGGAGTGGGGCATGATATCAGTATTAGAGACCTAAACTCTGGCTCTTTTTATCACAAGTATGCTATATTCTCTCTCTCTAAAACCCTGTCTGAACCACGCCCCGATTCTTGGTTTCCCCAAACAGGCTGACTCTAAGAGTCTTGGTTCATCAGTTCCTTCTTTAGAGAACCCTTTCCTGGCTTTGATTGCTACTCACATATCCTCAAACACCCAGTGTTCCTTTCTGATTGTCCCCTGTTACCTCAATCTTAACCTTGTTTGCGTCCCAGAGACAAAGATATGTTGGTGTTCTCATCCTCCTCTATGTCATCCTTCACCATCCTTTCTTCCTCCTCTTTTTTCCCTTCTTTCATATCCATCGTCTCCCTTTTCTTCTCCAGTGGTACTTGAGGTCATAACCAGGGACTATGCATGCTTGCATATCAGCTATGCTCCCATCCCTCAGCTTCTTGACAGCTCCATGGTGATCAAGAGCAAGGTCCTTAAGAGAGCAGTGCCTGGATTTCCCTTCCGTTCTGGTGCTTAACAACTATGACAGTGTGAAGTTCCCTATCTCTCTTGGCTTCAGCTGTATTATATGGATAACTGTAGCTGTCATGAATACCCTCGGTTGGAAACATAGATGGCTGTCCCTGCGTTTTCTGGGATATCAAAATTTATTAACTGTAAGTTGACAATATAGGTCAGGTTTGGCTGGCTGCTGCTTGGTCAAGTGTTTTGATTTTTGCTCAAGAGTCATCGGCAATCGCAGGTTCTTTCATTTCAGTCTGAGTTACTCATCTTAACTCTCATAGACATCTTGCTTTATAGGAACCTATACATATCAGGTTATAAAATGGTTAAGGATTAATCAGCTATAGAGAGCTGGTACAGATGGGAAAGAATCTTCACAAACATAGTTACAAAGATGTTCAAGGTCCAGAGTGTCCAATGTATGTTTCAGTGGCTGGCTATGGACAGTGTCAGTTGGAAGTGGGGTTAAGTGTCACAGCAAGCAAGAGAAATTGCCTGCAAGCTGGACCCTGAGGACAGAGGCAGAGGTCCTTTGCTGGCCTTCTTCCTGGATGAGACTTGTAACAAGTTAACCTGGTGTACTAACCAGGTCAGTACAATTGACACATCTCAATCTCCAGGTGCTTTTCCTTTTATAGTCCCAGGGAATCCTATCAAATGTGATTCAGAAGTCTCTTCTTTTAATTCTCCTACTTCTCTGATGGGATTGGCTTATTCACAAGCATCACGTTTACTGTCATGAGTAAGTCATTTCTCAGTGTGTGTTTCGTAGTGTGCTGGCCAGTGACGGTTGTTTAGTTGGTTTAACAATGCGCAGAGTCATGCTTTCTTGGGACTTACACTCAAAATGGTGCCACTCGTGTCAAGACCGCTGCTTTATGGAGTGAATCATGGCTAGACGCTACTGCTCTATGTAATCCAGGGTAGCTGTTGCAGGCTCCCTTCTGAGTGGGAGGCTGTGAGAAGCAGGGAGGTCATTCCTTTGTATAGCAAGTGCCTGGCCCCTCGTGACCTGGCCCACGAACCCTGAATGTTCATGCTGTGTATGTTCATCAATAACCTGTATATGCTCACTCAATCATGCTTGCTTAGGAAATAAAGCCAAGTCTTGGAGATGCTAAGGAATGTGCCCAGAGCTCATGAGGCTTGAATGTAGCTGAGCCAGCATCTGCATCCACATCTCTGTTGCTAGAGGACACACCGTGCAACTTCTACTCCATGGCTACTCTGCCATGCCCAGCCTTTATGAGCTACCTGGAGGAAATGCCAACTACTTGTTGGAGCTCTGAGTCTGCTAGCCTTTGAATGGGGATCAGAACCTTCTGCCACTTACCTTCTGAGAAAACAGCCCTCCCAGTCCTGATCCCTTTGGTTTAAGGCAGTTGTCTCTGTTCCACACAGCCTCTTACTCTCCCCAGACCCTTCTGCCAGTTAGGGCCCCTATTGACCCCTTGGCAATCCATTACTTTAATTCAAGCCAAGTAGTGGTGATTGGGATGAGAAATGCAGAGTAAGGTTGGGAACTAAGGTGGCTCTGAGCAGAGATCTGAAAAAGATAAAAGCTCTTTCCTGGTGTAGTGCCCAGAAGGTACAAGGGGGTATGTAGGGCAGGTTTCACGAGCAGCATAGAGCAATGAAACCATGAGGTTATCACACAGGGAGTAGTGCTGGCAATCACTGAGAGAAGGAGGTCACAGAGCTTTGTAAACCATTAAAAGACCTTTTAGTGTTTATTTTGAATGAAGCATGAACCATTAAAGGGAGTTTTGCAAAAGAAAAAAAAATGATAGGACAAGGTAAAAGGGATTTATTTTTATTTTTATTTTTATTTTTGTTACAATGCTAAAACAAACTACATTCAATAAAACCAGAAACATAGAGGCCCTATCAGGACACTACTACTGTCACCCAGGTGAAAGAGGCCGGGCTTCGACAAGGCTGTGGTGGCAAGGGGGTCATGGTTCTGATCTTGAAGCCAGGTTTGAAGGTAGAGAGGACAGGACTTGATGGTGAACTGAATATGAAGTTTGAGAAGTGTCTAATATAATCCAGAAGAATTCTGATGAAGCAATTGGAAGGTTATGTCACCGTGAGCTGACCTTGAGATGGAAAAACTTGCCCCAGCAAGCATAGTCAGTAACTCTAACCCAGGTTTCTTTTACTCGGAAGTCTATCTTTTTCCTTGCCGTGATTTCTTCTCTCATTCCCTAAAGCAATATTTGTGGAAGACACACCTTGTGGCGAGCCTGGCACTGAGTGTTAGCACTATGCTGGTGGGCCAGATAGGCTTGGGCGCTGCATTATCACACACGTTTTTAAGACCTTTGAGAAAACTTGCCCTGGATAGCCCAAATGCAACAATCCAGGTCTCAAATCAGCCTTTTTAGGGAATCTCCCATGCTTTGAGTCCCTATTTAAATGGATCCTAACAAATATGTTCTCATATATGCTTGTATATGACATATTTATTGAGGAACATATTTAAAGGCTATTGAAGATATTTCAGGGTGTACACAGAGACACGAAAAACCAAAACACCAGCGGGTGGCCAAATTTGTATGTGTGCAGGAGTTTTAACCCCTGACATTTTTTATCTCTTGCTTATTCTGCCGAAAGCAATTTAGGAGGGGAGGTAATGAGAGAAGGTGGATGGGAAAGAGGCCAGGTGAGATGTGCCTGATTCCAGCCATTCAAGTTTGTACTAGTGTTGTGGTGAGTAACCAGGCAGAGCTAGGAAGCTAGAGGGAAGGGGCCCGCCTGCTGAATTATGGGTGGATAGATGTTACTTCTCTCCTGGTGGCTTTAGAGGATGCACACATGCCTCCAGTCAGCACACACACACAACACACACACACACATAAACAGAGAGAGAGAGAGAGAGAGAGAGAGAGAGAGAGAGAGAGAACCTTTTGGGGGGTTGTTTTGTTTTGAAACAAGGTTTCTCTGTGTAGTCTGGGATGTCCTGGAACTTGCTCTTTAGACCAGGCTGGCCTTGAACTCAGAAATCCACCTGCTTCTGTCTCCCAAGTGCTGGGTACACCACCATTGCCCAGCTAGAAGCCCCTCTATTTTATTTCTAGAGAGATCCCAGGGAAACTACACAGTAACCATTTAGGTAGAATCCAACATAAAGTCTGAATTATCTTTTGCTTATTTTTTCTTCTTAAAACTTTACCACCTTCCCTCAGGATGTGATTAAAATGAGGAGTTGAACAGAGACGCAAGTGTTAGCTTCTAGAATGTTCTCTTTGCAAACATTGGAAGGGGCTTCACATGGGGAGGGGACTGATGACCCTGTGCACATGCAAGTGCACAGCATGTCTGAGTATCACAACTGTCAGTCTGACTCAGTGAAGAAAACTCGCAGGTTCGCCCATTAAAAGGACTCATGAGCTCCCAAAGGAAGTGTTCTCCTTTTGCTGTTTCGTGGCTCTCCGAATTGTTCGGCTTTTCTGAGCCTCAGTCCCTTCATTTAGGATGTGATGTTGTGGAGTCCTGTCATGGTTGTTGAGAGATTAAGTAAGAGAATGAGGACAATGCCATTGTCACCTTGTAGGTAACCATCAACCGTGGCACTTGGCCACCTACTATCCTATAAAATGTAAAACCAAGGTAAACATGTTGAGACATGTCCAAATTGCCAATCCTGAAGAGACTGAGACAGTAGGATTGTGAGTTTGAAGCCAGTCTGAGTTACAGACTCAGATTATGGGTAGCCTAGGTTGCATACTGAGACCCCGATCACAAACAACAGTTAATAGCACACAAACAACAACCAAACCAAAGTCAAACCAAAGCAAAGGAGAAGAAAATCACTTCCTACCACCAAAGAAATCTCATTACAAAAGCAATCTCTTCCCTCTACCATCTAGACTCACAGCATGGACTCTGAAGAACCACTTGGGGTGGGCACCCACCCTATGAAGGGGACAGAGTAATGGGCAACTGATTTCTTTTGTTAAATTTTGAGACTGGAGATTGACCTGAGAGACACATGTATACTAAGCAAGTACCCTACAACACAGTAAGAGAACAGGTTAGTTTTGGCTCCTGGGTTAATAGGTTCTGCTTTTAGGATCTGCTGTGCTACAGCACACACCATGATGGGATCAAACGCCAGGCAGAAAGAAAAAAGCAAAAAAAAAAAAAAAAAAAAAAAAAAGACTAGCTTTCCAGTGAAAGCCTTGAAAGGTACATCCCTGATGACCCAACTCACTCCCATGAAGCCCCAGCTCCTAAGGGTTCTACCAGCACCCAACAGGGCCCCAAACTCAGGGTCAACTTTTTAAGGTCCACGTGTCTGAGGGAGAGTCCAGACCCAAGCTATAGCAGGGAGAGCTGGGAGGTCGGTTCAATTCCTGAAGCTGATGGTTAGATTCTTAAGCCAGGTCTAGGCCCCCCAACCCCCTTGTGATGGCAGTCCAGTCTTTGCCATTCCACTGTGTGTCGACCACAGTCTCCATCGTGGGAATAGATCCTAAGGATGAGGATCCATTTTTCTGTTTTCCCTGATGTTATTTCTTAAGTCTGAGAGGAGGGCCTAGAAAAGAGTGGAAACTTAACAGAGAACAAAGAAATTACCTGCAATGTCAGACCATTTGTGTGGACAGCAACTTCTGGAACATTCTTAACCCTGAAGATCACCTGGCTGGCTCCCTCTCTTTAGATCTAGGTTCAGATTCCCTCTAGAGAGAGGTCCCTGGGTGGCCATGTAAAACTCCCTCCCATGGTTCCCCTCTACCACCCCACCCCACTTTCCTTCTCTAACTCTCCAAGAATCATATTTATCAACACTACCCCCCCCCCCCCACACACACACCAGTGAGACAGCAGTACAGCTAGCTGTCTGTGGTACCTCCCTGTGTGCCCAACATCTGGAACACAAACACCTAGGAGGAGTCCATGCTCCACAAACCACATTTGAATGAATGAGACTGGGAGGGAACGGATATAATTATGGGAGAGTCTTGGCACAGAACCAGGCCCATAGCAAGTGAGGATCTTTGGCTTTGGCTTTTGTTTGTTTGTTGTTCTGTTGGTGGTGATTTTTTTTGTTGTTGTTGTTTTGATTTTTGTCTTAACTTTTTTTTTTTAGTAATTCTTTAAGAAATAGTAATCTATTTTGATCATATTTACTCCCCTCACCTAACTACCCAACTACTCCCAGATCTACCTCACTTCCCCATCCACCCATGCATGGCCTCTCACTGGAATGTGGTTGACCTACAAAGGGCCACACACTTAGAGAAAACTCCCCCTCTCCCTGCACCTATCAAATGATGCTAGCTCCTTAGTTAGGGCTCAGACTCCCTTCCCACCTCTCCTCACTATGCTGGGATTTTGTCTGGCTTGAGCTTGTTGCAAGCACTATGCATGTTATCACAAGCACTGATGAGTGCATATAACCCTTAATAGCCCTACAAAGGTGCAGATATCCTCCTAATGTCACTGTGAGGCCTCCTACATCCCTCAACATGTGTCCTGGGAAGATGAAAACAGCAAAAGACTCTGTTGGTATCATAGCTGTGGCTCCTCTCTGACACTATCAGAAATGCTAAGGGTGGGCTTTCTGCTAAATGACTTTTCCCACTTGGTGAAACCTAACAAGGCATTGGGAATAATCCTTTCTCCTCGACTCTGGACTCAAACTAGCTTCATCACTTTTCTACTAGCATGTACACAA
Source organism: Mus musculus (assembly GCF_000001635.26). NCBI lineage: Eukaryota > Metazoa > Chordata > Mammalia > Rodentia > Muridae > Mus > Mus musculus. Next base: position 43,977,803 of record NC_000071.6, read on the forward strand.
CTAGGAGTTGTCTTGACTACGTCTCAACAAGCCACCCGACCACTCTCAGCTTCTGGGGCTTGACTGTGTCTTACTGTACTTCATTTCATCTGTTTTAAAAAAAATGTGTTAATATTATTTTATTGTTCTGTATGTATGGGTGTTTTACCTCCACGTATGTTTGCATATCAGAAGAGTTTGTTGGATCCCCTGAGACTGGTGCTACACACAGTTATGAGCTGCCACATGAGTGCTAGAGATCAAATCCAGGACCTCTGGAAGAACTGCCAGAGCTATCATTCCAGCATCCCCATCTCATAGTAAAGATGCTCTCTCCAGAGTACAGATCTACCACTGCTTCCCTGTGATGCTCAGCCCACATCACCCACATCCCTCTGGTTTTTCCTGCAGTGCCCACCTCCTGTTACAGCTGTTATCACAGGACAATGCTTACCAGGTCTCTGTCCCCAACAGGCTCTGTAAGGACAGTTCTACATATGCCGGATGGCCATGGGGAGATCAAGGTGTATCCTTAAGCCTGTGTTCTCAGTGGCTGCAACTTCTGAGTCTCAGGGTTAGTGAAATGGTTCAGTGGGTAAAAAGCTTGGTTCATAGGATTTTTTTTACCTCTGGGATTGATGTAAAAATAAAAGCAACTCTCCAAGATGTCATCTAATGCTCACACACACACCATGACCTGCGTGCCCCCTCACACATTATGTCCATTACATACAATAACACTAACAATAATGACAATAACAAAATTAATTTAAAATATTCCTGGTTCTAAGGAATTACTGCCTTCTCTCTAATCACCTGTGACACCTTGAGAAGTCACTATGCCTAGGGCATCCCATCTGAAAAGAGATAATGATAGCTACATTTCACTAAACATCAAATAATACAGGGCAGTGGATACAAACAAAATATAGGTTGGATGGCCGCAGGAGATAATTTTGGATAGGGAAACCCTGAAGTCAACCATGTGTGTCTCATCTACTCAGATCTGGAAGCTTGTTAAACATGAATGAGCCACGTGCTCTTTCAGAATGAGAAGTATCAGAAGGAAACAGTGGTATTTCTGAGAATGCCCAGAACTTTATTATCCTGGTAAATACAGCCAACAATTCCTTGCTTGCATATTATCACATGCATTGATCCACTACTTATATGCACCTAGGTTTGTGGTCCATGGAAGAATACGCTGAGGTAAAGCGTCCCTGAAAAGCATATCCAAGGATGTGGAAAAAAAAAAGCAAATTCTAAAACACAAAAACAAAATTTACAAAATCTGTTTAAATACTTCATTTTGTTCCCATATTAGAAATGTATCTTGTGGGGAACTCGGGAAGTTTCCAGCAGACAGTGGGGCTCTGATACCACATGTCTCAGGCTGCTCCCTCTGACTTCATTAGCATGATGTCGCCTGTAACATGTTGAGGAAGAATGTGCAAATGGAGCTCCAAGATTCCCCACAGAACTCCAGGGCGGTCTTCCTCTGGTTGAGCACATCTGGATCCTCTAGACACTCTGGATCTCTAATGGCCATGGTCTGGGTCGCAGCTGGATTGAGTGTGATGTCTTCTTTGACCCTGTTTGGCTCCGTGGAGACAGCTTCTTGGACCTTGTTGTGCTCCCTTGCGGAGACCTCTGCTTTCTCCTTCCTGGGCTTCGTGTTTCCACGTGCGTTGGGGTTCACCAGCTTGAGGTTAGACTCTGGAAATCTCTTTCTGCACACTCTGGTCTTCAAGACACTCTTGGCGTTCCTGCAGATATTTTTCTGTTTGCGCAGCGTGCGGGCAACCTGTTTCCAGTAGATCTGGTCTTTGTCGTGTTTAAGGCAGTCAGTTGGGTCACCAGCAAAAACACAAGAAAACTCCTGATCGGCTTGTGTGCACTGGACCTTCAGGCTGATGCCCTGCTCCTCCTCAGTCACAGCCCATCTGCATGTGGCTTGGTCTTTGGTGACAAACTTGCCATGCGTCAGAGATTTAGATGTCCTGCTTCTCTGCTTATTCTGGGCCTTCCCTAACGAGGGAGCTGAACCCTCTACCCCCTCCTCCGCTGTGCTGTGTGGTGCGTTCTTGGCTCTCTTTCTGACCTTTTCTGAGAACGCCTGAGTAGCCAGGAGAAGGAAGGAGAGCAGGATGAGGCTGTGGAGTCTCATCACGTCAGCTGGGTGGACACCTGTTTGGCAAAGGGAAGCGAATGAGTGGCAGGGGGAGACTTCAGGCTGCCTCCCTCCACTCCCACAGTCTTGGCCCACATTAAGGACTGCCAAGTGGTCCTGCGTACTCTCATTTCCACTTTAAAGAAAGTTACACCTCCTCTTCTTACCCACTGTCTGAGCTCATGACTCTTCCCCATTCACTCAGCTTCTCACTTTCTCAGCCCTTGATCTACTCATGCAACAAGCTCCAAGTGCCTACAACAAAGCAACATCCTGAAGGTTATTGCCCCATGGAGTGAGAAAGTCCCAGCCAGACCTTAGAGAATTCATAAGATACAATCAGAGAAATTTAAATAGCATCAGCTAGGGACTCTCTCCCTTCTCAGCCCTCCTTTTCATCTTGGAAAAGCCACTCTTTCCTTCTAGAAATTGTTGAATAAAACAGCCACTGGCCCCTTGGCTAGCTCCAGAGAGAGTTGGGTTTCTACCCCATCATCTGCGTGGGTACCAATGACCACCTGTTGGGAAAGGATATAGTAAGAGTCACAGAAGTGTCATGAAAAAGATATGTTGACTCAGGGTTAAACATGCACAGGGTTTGACATACTGGGCTGGGTGTGGCTGTGTGAAGAGAAGGGGAAAGTCATGAGGAAGAGTCCCAGGAAGGCAGGGAGGTGGGGGAGGCCACTGACCTTGATGGGGCCAACTTGAAACAGGGTGGAGAGGGATGAGATCGTATAGACTGCAAGGTGGAAAGTAAGGATCATGACTGAGTTCAATGGCATAATGCCAGGCATACAGGGAGTATTTATTCAATGCCTTTTTTTTTTTTTACATCTATAACAAAAATAAAATGACTTTCAAATTAAATGACATAGTTTCTACCAGGTATAAAGCTACAGATAATGGCAGAGGAGGCACACGTGATTGTTTGCCAACTCCTAGGTGTTAAGCAGTGCCTTAGCATTTGATTCTCACCCCTCTTAATATACACCCTCAGGCAACCTCTGGGACAGCTAGGGCTCAGACAGATAAGCAAGTTTGCCCCTTGATGGGCAAAGACGGTGGTCTGGAAAGGCAGAGTGTGTCTCCCTTTCTGTCAGTCCTTAGTGCTCACTTCTTGCTTTCTGCCTTTATTCTAACTCTTTAGAAAATAGCAAAAAGAAACAACGGGCTGCACAAGATTTGGTATGGTACCAAACACGATCACCAGATGGTTCTTTTAAAAACATTAAATCTATGCTTTTAAAAAAAAATTGAGAACTTTTTGTCTGAAAGGTAGGAAAAACCCAGGAAAGCACCACAATTTCATTTCTGCCCATGTGGAAGTAAGAAAAGGAAAAGGCCCCAAGAGAGTTTAGACTAAAGCGTGGCTGAGACTGGAGGCTGAAAGAGCCAGGGACAGACCTGTTTCTCCTGGCACGGTGACATAGCTTTCATGTTCCCATAATGTGGTCTGGACCCAAGGAGGTCCAGGGGCTAAGAAGTAGATAAAATAACTCTTAAGAGGGGACTGGCAGGAGGGCCCTGAGGATGGAGGCACTTGCCAGGCAGGCATGATGACCTGAGTTCGATGCTCAGAACCCATGTAAAGGTGGAAGTTGGGAATCAGCTTCTTTTTACATGTTATCCTCTGCTGTAGGCATATAAGCCCCCCATCTTTAAAATCATACATACTAATTAATAATAACAATAATGATTTTATGTATGTATTTGTACACACACACACACACACGAAATGTTTAAAAGAGCCAGGCTCACCTTTCTGTGAGTGTGCAGATCCAGGTGTACTGGGGAATGCAGGCTTCCAGTCCTCACGCTGGGGTGCAGGTTGTACTATTTATACAGGAGCTCAAGTGGCTTTTACAACTCACATACTTTATTCACGCTCCTCCCAGCCACACCCCTCAGGGAGAGCCAGTCCTGGAGGGAAGGTACTGGGTGGAATCCAATGGCTGGGGGGGGTTGCATTTGCTGCAAGCCCTCCTCCTTGGAAGCCCTTCCTTTCCCATCCAGCAGCGATCTTTCTGTAAGAACAGAGGAAAGGGCCCATTTCCTCTAGTGCCTTTCCATATTCTCTCCAGCGACTCTTCCCATTTCATAGACAGAGAGATTTGCTCTTAATAGTAAAGGGGTCAGGATTCACAGAGCTGGTGTTTTACACTCAGGACTCCTAATGTCCGTGGTCTGATCTCTTCCCACCTGGCTGGCTTCAGGCAATATTTGGAAAGTGAGTGACTGAAGTTGCTGAAATCTGACTCTGAGTTCCTGGTTGCTGAGAGCCAGCTGGATCTACTGTGTAGGCAGGTGAATCGGTGGGCCCCAGGGGTGGTGGAGAGATAACTCTCCACTATGGAATTTCATTTGAAAATAATTGATTCCAGGTCATCAGAGAGAGTGTTCATAGATCATCGTGTTGCAGGTAGAGTCTCACTCTGGATACATCTAGGTAGGGGATCCTGGCCACAGCAAGCATCGAATTTATTGACAGTCCACACTCTCTAATCTCAGTCTCCAACCCCTACTGTGGCTACTTTGTGCACAGTACAGCGCTTAACAACAGCATCTCCCTGCATGAAGCCCACTGAAGTCTTTCCTGGTGCTGAGCTGTTTAGATTTCCTATTGAGATCTTAAGCTGTTTTCTTGGAAAACAGGCATTTGTATGAGAGTGTGTCCTTTGTGTGCGTGTCCTTTTTGAATTTGGTGTTTCTCATTAGATTGGTAATTTGTCATTGCTTAAATTCTTTATCCAAGAGTTGAAATAACAAATGCACCCTGGCTTTTGGTGACCTGAGTGAAGAGCACAATGAATTTAACTGATGAATTGCTAGTTGCACCACCAGTGAAGGCTGGTGACTGAATACCTTTCTCATCCAGGCTGGTTGGTCAGTGGGAAAGAATATCATATTCAAAGCTGGTTTTAGTCACATGCTTTTCATACATAACTGCTTGTCCTGAGGCCAACAGCAAGTGTTTGAGTGGGTGTGTTTGAGCTCCGAGGTTAGTTTTAGCTAAGAGCAATACTATTAAGCCATCCTAACCATCAACCCACCCACCTCTCTGGAATTGACCTCATGAACAGAAGAAAATGCTGAGTCACTTCACTAAAGCAGTGTCAACCTATTGGTCAGACAAGAACATGGAAGCCTTTCCAAGTGACAGAGGAAACAAGGGTGGGAGTGGGGGATCAGGCTAAACAAACAGTGAGATCCAGTGTGTGTGGTAAACAGGTACTCATGCTGGAACTATGAGAAGAATGTGCATTCCAAGTTTTCAATTCTGAGGTTTCTGACTCCCTGTGTAGCAAATCAAAAGACACCTGCTGCTAAAGTCTCTCTTTTGTAGACCATCCAGAGGCAGTGTTGATACTACAGCTGTGCTGTGGAAGGAGGCAGACTGAGGAGCTCTTCAAAATTCCTTGATTTGCAAGAGAAAGCTTTTCAAACCATTTAGTGTCATCAACTCCTTTTGTTAGGTGTGTTCAATGTTGTCCGATTCTGAATCAATCTAAGAAATAACTCTTAGTGTTAGTTTAAACTAATCAAGAAGAGATTATTAGGGATTTTTGGGGGGGGTAGGTTGTAATACTAGAATGCCAATAATTGACAGTAAGACAATTTAGCTTGTTCTTGTTTAACAGTTATTGCAAACACTATTCTTTCTGAAAAAGCTTTCTGTGGTGGTAAAGGTGGTGGTAGGGGAGGAGGTGCTAGAGATGGCGATGCTAGAGGGTAGTGACGTGGAGGTCGTGGTGGTGGTGGTGGTGATGGCGGTAGTAAGTTAGTAGGGTAGTAGGAGATAATAGTTTTGTTCTTTTATGATCAATGTTCCCTCAAATCAAGCTTTTTGACTATCTTAGAACTTTTTAAAAGTACATTATTTTTAGCAGCAAAGATTCCTTAAAGGAGTCCACATGATTTAATACTTTTTCATAGCCTCTCTCTGCATCTACTTCTATGTGCATGTGCGTGCACGCGCGCGCGCGCGCACACACACACACACACACACACACACACACACACACACACAGACACTGTGTGGCTTGGCATGTGACCATGCTCCTTCAGATATACTCTGAAGATGTTCGGGTGAGAAGCCTAGAAACAACTCTGGAGAGGCCAGTAGGGAAACAGAGCCAAGACACTTCCATGTAGGGGGCTACTTCAGAGAGGACAGGGGAATAAGAATAGCTTGTGAGACCTCCCCTATTCCACTGGATCATTGCTAATTCCTTTATTTGTCTAAAAACCAACTAAAAACTACAGGCTACTGGCTAACAGGAATGTAATCAAGGCTGCTATAGTGTTTGTCCCAAGGAAGTGGTGGACAATAAGGGGGGCTTATCTCAGTTGACAGTGCAGAAGTTAATTGCCAGGTTGGAGGGAAGCCTAGGGTTCTACCCATGGGGACATCTTTCCTATCCAAAGTAGAAAAGAATTGCTCAGGAGCCTGCAGAGACAGCAGTAACTGGGAACTGGGAGTGGGAGCTAGTGTTTCCATATTTATGCAGTACCTATTCTGGGCAAGTTGCAGTATTAGGTACTGAAGGGAATGCCAACACAAGGTTGATTTGACTCCTGTTCTCAAGACCTGGCAGGTTTGCCTGGCTCTTCGATACTGATAGTTTTCATACCACACTCGAAAGCTGTGGGGTCATATGAGCTGAGGCTATGTCATATCCAGTGGTGAGCTTCTGAGACAGCACAATGTCCTCTGAGATGCCTTTTCCATCCAAGAGAAGCCCTACTGGAATTGATGTTTATTACAGCATTTGTAAAGGGTCTATTCAGTTCATTTGTATACCTATTGATTAGTTAGTTAGTTTGTTTGGTTTTTGGTGTTTAAGTTTTAGAGTTCTTTAGATTTACATATTCTGGAATTTAATCCCTTGTGAGATGAATAGCTGGCAAAGTTTTTCTCCTATTCTGTAGGTCATCTCTTCACTGTCTTAATGGTTCCTCTGTTAAATGCTTTGGCAAAGCTATGAAGTCTGTGGAGGATCTGGGCTTCTGTATCAATGAAAGCGCCCAAATCTTAGAGATTATCAGATCAATGGTCAGACAGAACAGTCTGTAGGTGCACTAAGTGTTTTTGCTGTTGTTTTATGAAAGTTGAGGTTCAAATGGGTCCTGTATCCTATGAGTAGGTCGTTGGCTGATGAGCATTTATAGTTCATCAGTCCTTGAGAGTTTGGACTCGCCACTGTTCCTTCTGTTGTTGTGGAGTGATGGCAACATGGAAAACTCATAAAGAAAGGCTAAGTCCTAGTGAAAACCAGACACTCTTTAGGGGGTTATTTGAAAAGTTAGAGGTTTTAGAAGGAGTTGTCTGAGGAAACTATTACATCCTCCAATTAACCTAGTTTTCTGGGACATGAGCGTCTTATTGAATGACGTTTCTTCTCCCAGCTATGCCTTCGGGTTCTGAGAATGACATGTGTACCTTAACAATTCTCAGTAATACCTATCTCCAAAAGGAATTAGGAGATAGGATGGCCTTGTATTACGGGCTTGATACATGTAGAGACATGTGTGAGTTTGATTGACACGATGAATAGCTAGGTGATGGGAAAGTCTCCAAGTTTTTTTCAACATGAAGAGAACAAATGTTAGGCAAATGTCCAGTGGTTTATAATAAATGTCGAGACAGAGACACTTGCTAGGCTGGTAACCCATACGAAGATGAGTTTTTTTTAAATTTAGACAGTGAATTGTTTCCTGGGTTCCGCCCTTCATCAGAGACAGTCTCACTAAGGACTCAAAGCAGCTGCACACACATTCTGCAGAGCTCCAAGACCGAGGCTGAAGAGAAGAGTCATTTGCATAGTCTGGGGCATCCCATCAGGTTTTAGCTAACCAATTCTAAAGGGCTCCTCAGGTAACTGAGGGGCCCGAGGGGAAGGTAACCTCCTCCAACGCCATGTCACCCGGCAAGAGATAGAGAGCACAGAAGTCACATTCTCCTACAGGAGGAATGTGCTAGAACACTCGGTTTCCACTCCATCCCACCTTGAAGCTCCCAGCAGCTATGCTGAGCATGGCAACTGGATGGGAAGAGTCATGGGCTCAGGGCATCAGGGTGGTCTGTAAGTAGCCAGGTATTGCTGTCTTAATGGTATCAGCATCAGACTTTTTTTTATTGGCCAAATTTGTAAATTTTTATTAGTATATATAATGACACAAAATAATGTACTTTACTGTAATATTTTCATGCATCCATATAAAGTTCTTTAATAACATTCACCCTTATTTCCTCCTATGTCTCCATGCCTTCTGGTCCTTCTCTACCTTACTAATCCCTTTTCTGTTTTTGTGACTTTTTCCTTGAGCAGATTCCACTCATAGAAGGAAGCATGTAATTCTTTCTTTCTGAGTCTGGCTTCTCTCCTTTAAACAGGATGATTTCCAGATACACTTACTTTCCTGCAAATGGCATGGTTCCATTTCTCTATAGCTGAGTAAGACTCTATGATGATTCACTCATTGCTGGGTGTCTAGGCTGATTCCAAAACTTGTCTGTTATGGATGGCCTTACATGACACATGGGTGTATGGGGCTCTATCATATGCTGACTGCTTTCATTGCATGCATACCTACAGTGGCTGCTGGATCATATAGTAGGTCTGATGTTAGGTTTGAGAGGAACCTTCAAAGTAATTTCCATAATGGATGCACCAATCAACTCTCTCATAACAGTGTATCAGGGTTCCTTTTCCTTCCCCATCTTACCAGCATGGTGTTTGCTTTCTGGATTGGACAATGATGTGTTTATAAAGAGATAAAGAGAGGAGGGATGTGTTTTGTGTAGGTGCAGTAAGGTATGGGGAGGAGGGGTTGCCTTGGCAGTCCCATGCTGAGCCATCCATTCCCTCTGAGGGACCAGTATAGTATAGAATAGAGTTTATTCGGGGCATGGGGAGGGGAGTTAAGAGGGTAGTAGAGACAGAGAAAGAAGAGAGAGAGAGAGAAAGAGAGAGAGAGAAGACATAGAGGAGTAGAGGTCGGCTCTGAGTATGTGGAGAGAGGGGGAGTAGGCAAAGGGAGAGAGGGGAGAAAGGGGCAAGAGGACAGAGGGAGAGCAGGACGGCAAGAGCAAGAGAGAGAGGAGGGTCAAGCAGCCCCTTTTATAGGGAGTCAGGCATTCCAGGCTGTTGCCAGGTAACTGTCAGGAGGAGCTTAGACAGAATGCTAACAGAAAACCAATGGGATGATGGGAATCTCAGTGGAGTTCTGAAGAACTCTAAGTTACGTTTACCTGATGACTAAACATCCATGTACTGTCTTTAAAGGAGTCTATTCAGGTAATTTACCCTTTTATTTATTTGATTACTTGGTTTCTGATGTTTAATTTTGATAGTGCTTAATATATTCTGACAATGAATTCCTGTCATATAGATAGGTGGGAAAGATCCCCCCCCCCGATTCTGTCAGTCATCTTCTAACTCAGAATCACTTCTTTCTTGGGTGTGTATGGAATGTGTTCAGAAACCCTTCGTCATTATCACATCTTGAAGTGTTTCTATCGTCATGGGGCAGGTTCTATGTCGGAACCATTGGCCTCTTTGTAGCCATTAGGAGGCATGAGCAGTTGATAAGGCATGCACATTTACAGTGAAGGGCTCATGAGGTGCTCCTGACTTTGGAATGAAAATTTTAACTAAGATATATATTGCTATAAGAACCCCCTGAAATCTCAATGAATGTTCTATTTGTATTTCCATAATGATCTTGTCTGAACATTTCCATCGGGGAGGATGGCATCAAGAGGCATGCTTAGAGAAAGGTAGGAACCTGCTAAAATGGTTTAAGGTATGATACAATGTCCAAGCTGCTGAGGACCCTGTGCTGACCTGGATGGTTCTACTGCGTCCCTTTGGAGGCAAAGGTCAATGGCTAGAGAAAGCCAGGATAGGCTGAGGGGAAGGGGCAGTACCTACACACTGCAGCCTTCCAGGGGCACCGCTCTCAGAACATCTTCAGTCTTGTCTCTGTCATTTTTTTTTTTTTTTAGTTTAAACATATTTTAGATGTATTTCTTCCCTCCCTCCCTCCCTCCCTCCCTCCCTCCCTCCCTTCCTTCCTTTCTCTTTCTCCTTCTTCCTTCTCCCCTCTCTCTCCTCTCTGTTCCTTCTTTTCTTTATTTTGTCTTTCTTTTCTTTTCCCTCTTTCCCTTCCTTCTCTTTTCCCCTTTTCTCCCTCTCTCCCTTCTTTCTACCCACCCTTCCTCCCTTCCTTTATTCCTTCCATACTATTTCCTTTTCTTCCCTTCCCTCTTCCTCCTTTTGTCTCCTTTCTGTCCCACTTTTCCTTTTGGGCATTTATCTGCTAAGCTCCTGATTGCCCCAGTGGCCAGGATATGCCCCAAGAGGGTAAAGTTTACAGTGTTCTGATTTATAAACAATGAAGTTGTAAGATGAGTATTTTAACATGCTGATAAACTGTAGGTTCTTGAGGCCCTGGAACATTAGCCAGGAGATTGACAGCCTATTTCAAAGTGGAAATGTTCTCTGGGTGCATCAGAGAAGAAAGGAATCAAAGGCTTGCTTTCTCCCTTTGCTTTTGCTGTGAGGCTCTGGGCCATTTACACAAGGATGTGAGCCTCTTGGACTGGGGACTAATGGCAGCAGCAAAGCAGACAATCACAAAGAGAGGTGGCCTTGTCCTATCAATAAGATTAGGGGCCATGGTTTTTTATGAGGAGGTCCTAAGGCAGACTCCCAACCACCAGGAAGTAAATGGAATGTCTATAGAGGGTAGCAGTGTCAGAGGCCCAACTAAGTCAGCCCCAGCCCAAAATAGAAGTCTGCAAAAGGGAAACCTTCATTTACCAAGGACTATTTGCGAGCCAGAGTAAGGGGGGATTTGTCCAAATACAGAATTCTGCTTGAAGCTGGATACCTAGCTACAGAGCCATCTGTGGTACTCCCTGCTGGTGCTCTCTGACATTGCCCTCAAAGAGCACCCGAAAGAACCACTCCCTGTCTCCCCTCTCTAGAAAGATTTGCTAGCCAGTTAGCTCTGGAAGCCTCCTTCCACATACCTAACAGGATGCCTTCTCAACCATACAGTGTTTGTAGGACTTTGCAAAGTATTAACTATATGAGACAAGACTCTACAGTCCTCTTCTGATCCATCAAGGAGGGGAAAAGCAGTTATTGTCCATGTTCCAGACACACTTTCCAGGGTAGAGCTGCTGCTGATGGGTAGAGCCAGTGATAAAGCAAGAGCAGACAGAAGCTGGCCTTCTACGGAACACTGAGCCACCCTGGTGGCTGACAGTTGTCTCCGTGTGCCTGCAGTACATCATGAGGCGAAGTGAGTGGCTCAGAGAAGTTAATGCCATGGAAATATGGCTTCATCACTTTAGTTACAACGAAAGGTGGCGTGCTGTAACACACAGAGCCACAGTAATTTGTATGAAACCTTGGTGATGACAAGGGTTAGAAGTGGGCATGAAGAGGAACATGGGGCCACAGCCTTGGTTGTTTCCAGGGGATAATCAAAGTTGGCACGGGATTTTCCCTGCTGTAGAATGAGCTGAACCAGACTTGGACTTGGGACCTAGCTGTCCCTGGGATAATTTAAGGAGGAGGAAATTGGCTTGGATTGTGAGTATTAGATAGATTTTGTTGTTGTTGTTTTTCAAGACAGGGTTTCTCTGTATAGCCCTGGCTGTCCTGGAACTCACTTTGTAGACCAGGCTGGCCTCAAACTCAAAACTCTGCCTGCCTCTGCCTCCTGAATGCTGAGATTAAAAGCATGCGCCATCAAAGGGTGGCTGGTTTGCACAGGAGGGGTGTGATCCCAAATGAGTTGATCATCTTCAGGAGTTAGCTGACCTTGGAAGAGACAGGCTCTGTAAGTTCCCCAAAGATACTATCATATGATACCAAAAAAAAAAAAAAAAAAAAAAATCAAAATGTATTAGGCTGAGGAGATGGCTCAATTGATGAAGTGCTTGCTGTGCAAGCATGAAGAACTGAGTTCAGTCCCGAGAGACCACTTGTCCTCCAATCACTGGGAAGGCATAGACAGGAGCATCCATGGGGCTCACTGGCCTGGCCATCACATAGCTGTGTGAGTGCATACAAGAGATCACTCGGGCTTCTTCTGTATGCTTTCGTAATATCAACACCCCATTCCATCCAGGTGAGCGCTAAGGGGTCCTCACAGCGCTCAAGCATTTAATCAGTATAAGGGGTTCAGGCAGCAGCTGAGTACGTGCATACACCTGGACCTTGTAAAATAGTCACTAGTGGATTCAGGAACCCACGGGGCTTGCTGTGGGTTGAATGTGAACTGAAACTCCATGGATCATTTGACCTCGGTTAGCATTTGCTTTAATTGGGAGTCTGTACACTATACACTGTTATTAGACTAAGTATAGCAATTTGGCCACTAACACAACGAGTCCAAAATGGGCTTCTAGTACTTTCTTTGGAGATAGAAATACCCTTGTAGGACTTGTGGTTTCTGTCAGTAGTTGTTGTGTCTATCTAAGGGTAACCAAGGACTCCTGAATTCTGGTACTTGCTCCTTATATCTGGCAAATAGGCCACTTGGCGCTCTGCCGCCGTCTGGTGGCTGCCACTGGAATGTAAAATAATGTGGAACAGGGTCACAGAGTTGAGGGGAAGATGATGGCCTCAGACATAGTAGCTCCATAGTAGCTCCATAGTGAAACAACTGTGTGTTTCACTCACCTTTTAGTTGATGTTGTGCTGTCCGGGACACAGAATTAGTAACAGCAACCCGATTGATGTACAAGACCAGTGGCTCACACCCTTAGCATTCTCAGCTAGTGGTGTCGGCAAGCACTGGAAGGAGCGTTGTCATTTGACTGAAGAAGATGCCGGACAGATTATATACCTATGATGAGAGCATGCCCAGTTTCAGTGTTAGCAGCCTGTAGAGAAGACTCAACACTCAGAGAAAGGCAAGGGTCATTGGCTTGCCATTGCTCAGCAGTCAATGAGAAGTACAGAATTGGACACTTAAAGGAACTCAAAGGCCAACATGACTCAGCGTCGGTCTTGCCATGAGAGTTCCAGGCTCACACTCTCTGATCCAGATTCGCCAGTGACCACTCATCCCTCCCAAGCTCCAACCCTGTGCTGGCTTTCTGAACTTGTACTCACAGGAAGGTCCAGGCACTTCCCCTAATCCCCGTTGCTTCTCAGCTCATTCCCTATATCTTCTGTACAGGCTCTGAGCCTCGAGCTCGGAGGCAAAGCTGTCCACTGCTTGAAGTTCTCAGGGCATTTTATCTTTGCCAAACTTTTGTCCCTGAAATCCCCTTCTCTGCTCATCTACACAGAATCCTCTCTCTGACTTCTGTGCTTGTAATTGCATTCATGGGCTCTTCATAAACCAAAGTTGTGGGTTCCTATAACTTTCCCAGTGCTGTTAGCCTTTGTCTGGCTGTTGTCCTGTACAGCATGGCACAGTGCCATAGTCAAAGCCCCTCACTGTGGGTTATTACATATCTTCAATTTTGTAAAAAACGGTGTGCTTTGTTTTGTGTGTATAAGCATTTTCCCTGCATGTATGTCTGTATGCCATGTGCAGGCCTGATGTCCCTGGAGGTCAGAAGTGAGTGTTATGGAACTGGAGTTACAGATGATTGTAAGATAGCATGTGGGTGCTGAGAACTAAACCCAGGCCCTCTGCAAGAGCAACAAGTGCTCTTAACTGCTGAACCATCTCTCCAGCCTCAGATCTCATAACACTCCCCAGAGAGTGGCCATTAGTTCTACCTACATTGAAAGTGAAAAAACAAACAAACAAAAACTAACTAACTAACTAAATAAATAAACCCATGATTCTAGTGATATCCCCGAAACACATAACTCATTTGCTGCAAACGCCAAATCTGCTCATAACCCCTCCCACTCCAGACACAATATTAGTTCTTGCTCTGTAGCAAAAGATTAAAAGTGATAATAACAATGCCCAACTAAGATTAATAGTGCCTGAAAGCTGCACTAAGAGAAAAATAAAGAAAAACAACAAAGATATATCTTAGAGCATCCAGCCTGGCCTCTGGAAGCAGAGAGGGCAGAGAAGAGAGAAGGAAGAAGAGACAGTTCTCTGGACCTGTGAGGAAGAGGGTTCGTCAAAGGCTGAGGGTAGTGGTGATGACAAATATACTTCTGCATAAACTGGCCACTGTCACTCACTAGTTCTTAATCTTCTCAAATTCTAGTTACTAAGGTGTCAATAGACACACAATCACTTCAGAGACACCTACAAACTAATTCTGTTAAAGGAGAAGCCACCTGACCCTCTTGTATACCTCAGGATGATATCTTGGTTTAAGAGTGTACAGAATTTTGTTACTTGTAAACTTGAACTCTGTGGTTAACCCAGAAAGCCTAGCACAACCTTTACTAAACACATCATCCTGGAGAACTCCCTAAAGCCCTGCACTGAAGCTTGGGTGCCACCCCGGAGATTAGAATGGATTTGGTCAGGAGTGGGCCCTGCGCAGGTAGAATTTGAATCCCCACTAGTGATTTTAATATGCAGTAGAGGTTGGGAAATTGCCTGAGATTTTAAAGATGTATATATCATATGGCTCTGCTGACAACTACTCCTGAGCTGTGTATCTGATAACGGAACAATCTCTTCAGTTTCTAAAACTTAGCAAGAAAACTACTGATTAAAAAATTAAGCAAGTTCTTGAAAATCTGTTTCTCCAAAGAAGATCTACAAATGGGAAATAAGCAATTGCCCAAGAACACCAGCAATTGGGGAAGAACCAGTCAAAGTCATGACAGGAGTCCACTTCACAGCTACTGCAGAGGTTGCTTTTAAAAGAAGAAAGAAATGACAAAAGTCTACAAGTAACAAAATTCTGTATGTTCTTAAACCAAGACAAAAAACAAATGTGGGAGAATGACTCAAGTTTTTTGTTTATCCTGGGTAACATTTAATTTTGTCCTTTCTAACTTTGTTAATTTTATTTTGAGTGTAGAGATCTGTTCCTTCTAAGATCACACCTTCACTGTTTTGACCATGTGCTACTTTGGTAAGGTAACTGTGCTGGGTTGAATAGTGCTCGTCAAGATTATCTGCCTTATGAGCCTCTCAGATGATATTTTTGTAAGGGGATAGTTGGGTATGTATAGAGATCTGGACTGTTTGCTAAGAAATGTTCTCTTAAAAAACTACAACAGTGCTAGATTAGGTAGCCCAGACTGGTCTTGGTTGCCACCCTGTTGTGTCTGCTTTCTTCTGTGAGCTGGGATTACAGGCATGTATTACTTAATGCTCACTTAAACAGTTAGGTCCGAAAATCTGTTAGCCCAAAGACAACTGAGTGAAGAGTCAGGATGCCAGTGGTCTGTCGGCTCTGCGTGGGGGCACTGCAATCCTGGAGAGCAGGGGACTAATCAGAGCATGGGCTTCATCACAGGCACTGCAAGCTCTGGCCACTCAAGGAAGCCACACTTGCCACGCTCCTTTAAATTGAAATGAATCAGGGCCGGGGTCGCATACGGAAAGGCTGGTGTAGAACAAACCCTTTACCTGCAGGACACAGTCTCTTTGACCTGACCAGCTTTCCCCCACTGCTCATTTTTGGAAAGGTGAAGGCCAACAAGGATAACCACAGCAAACGCAAATTCACTTTACACTTCTGTGTGTTTTAAGGACCAAACACCAAAAGCTCTGTTCATTCATGCTTTATTTTAAATCTCAACATCAGGACAGGCTGATGACACACATCACAGATGACCAGATGACACTGAACGTAATGCCCATTCTTACAAACCAGAGAGTGCCACTAAACTGTGAACCAGGACCTGTGATTGCGATAATGATTCCGCTCCCAGCTGAGCGACAGTTCCTTCTCTCAAGATCCCTTGTTCTGACTTTGGCAGTGGCATCAAGTGGGAAACTCCGTGATTGTTCTTGAATTCTATTTCTAAACCGCAGGTAGCTCCAAAACGAGCAGACAGAAATCCACAAGGAAGGGCATTGCCTGCTCTAGGTTGACACACTTTTAGTGAATGCAGACTCCTTTCTACAGCATCACTAGGTCACAACCACCCCAACAGTAACCTCATTTAGAAGAAAAATCTAGAGTATTCATTTGTTTAAAAAACTGACTGTGGTAAAAGGGTATATATACAGTTTACTATACACAAAATACATCTCTTCTGTAAACTGGTTTGTGTTTAGCACACTTCACATATGGAAGTAAGTTAGGTACCCAGCTATGACACCGGAATAGCTGGTTCACAGGTAAATGTATCCAGGGGGAATAAGCACCCCTATATGTTTTAGTGTCTAAATAGAAAATCAGTGTAAAAAGAAAAGTTAAAAACAAAACAGGAGAGAATCATTCATGAGTTGCAATGGATATGTGGATTATAACCATGATGACTGTTCATTCCTGACAAAGTGCTACCCTAAGACCACTGATGCCATGTTCCTAGTGCCCGCCTGAGTCTCCACCAGGTTTCTTCTGCACTTGGAACGTTCTAGAAGACTCAGAAACTATCCAAAATCTGTGATGCTTTCCATGTTGACTATCTTGTTGCTGAAATGGAAATCAAACATAATGTTAGAAACTGGCTTTGAGTTACAAAGAAAACCAAGAATGCAGACTCCTAAAATGGTTGTGTCAGGAGCCCAAAGAACTATAGAAAACATAAATTTATTCAAGAAGCAGGTGGGTGGGACTTGAGTGCATCATCTCATCATTGTGTTCCAGTTTAATTTCTGACATAGACTTTTAAAAAATATGTTTATAGGAGTTTACTGTAAAGGGATGTTTTACAGTGTTAGCACAGATTAAAAAAAAAAAAACTCTCAATTCCATAACCCTCAAAGTACATGTGAATATTTGGAGCTGATTATATTTACTACATTTAACAACATCTAATTATAGACCCTGCACATCTAGATGTAATCATGGTCCATGTGTGTGTACCCACACATATGTACATATACACATTATCTAATCACATATGTAGTTGGATTCCATGTAATTAAAATCATGTTATATAATCTATATACTTATTTAGATTTTCCACTTAATATGTCAGAATTACTTCTGTTGTAAAAACTAAAAGCAATAGTCCTACAAATTCACTTATATGAAAGCATCAGACTTACTTCAAGCAGCTTCAACTCCAGTTGTCAGTATCGAGACGGGCTAGAAACAGAAACAAAACAGAGAACTGTAGTACTGTGGGCTAGGCTGCAGGTTGTTTCACCATTTCTGCTGGGAACCAGGATGTGACTATAGTCACAGCTGAGTACAGACCAATCCCCAGAGAGTTTACCAAGGAAAGAAAATGACAGAACAAGCAGGCTCTTCTATCTATTCATACTGTATTTGAAAGAATGATGTGGAAGATAGCATGAGGCAAGCTGAGTTTAAAGAATGTGTGTGCTGAAGGTCACTAGGAACATGTTGCAGTATACCAGAGTAGCAGAGACCAGATGGTGGGCAGGTGACTGGCCACAAATGGCTCCCTGAAACTTGACTGTAGGATTGGGAGGTAGAAACCAATGAACATTCTGCAGGAATCTTGCTGGATTCCATGTGTGTGAGCCCAGATGTGTACATATCCTGTCAGTAGGTTTCTGATTAACGACCAACGCTAATCCACCATCCTCTCACACTTCACTAAGACTACCACCTTGACCAGCATGAAGAATCTGTGCAGAGAGAGGTGGGAGGATTCCACCTGGAGGGCCCACCCAGATCATTGTACAAGAGAAGGGCCTCCAGGCACCTTCTGCAAGACAGGCACACATGGAGCAGTGCAGGAAGGGATACTATGGCCACAGAGCACTTCCCTAGAATCAAATATGTTTCTTTTTTCCTTTAGGTAGGAGAAATATGGGGAAGTTGGGCCCTTTGCACGTCTCCCATAGTATCCATAAGCAGATTGCACAAAATGTACCTTCCACAGCTCAACAGCAAGGCATAAATTTGAAGATAGACTTCACAGAAACAGTACAGTATATTTTCCCCAATGTGGTTTGTTAACGTTAGATGGGAAAACATCAAGCAGGGTATAGTGGCTAATGCCCATAATCCAGTACTTGGGACACTGACACAGGAGGATTGCCATGAGTGTCAGGCCAGAATGGGGTACAGAAATGAACCGGCACAGAAAGGATACAGAACATGTTGTCTCCAGTTGAGTGGACCCAATCCTTTCTATGGTGGCAACTTGATGGGATTTAACATCACCATGAAAACACACCTCTGGACATGTCTGCACTGGATTTTGGAGGTTAGGTTAAATGAGATGGAAGACCCACCTCAAATGTGAGTGATTCCTTCCTACAGTGTAGATGTCCCAAACTAAATAAAAAGGAGAATGCAAGCCAGACACTAACATTCATGCTCTCTGCTTCCTCACTGTGGGTACACTGTGACCAGAAGCCTCATGCTTCTGTCATCATGACTTCCTGCCATGACTGACTGGCCATACCGTGGAAACGTGAGACAGAAGAAATCTTTCCTTCTCTAAGTTACTTCGGCCAGATATTTTGTTACAGCAGATATGTTTCCTCAGAGGAAACTATCTCTCCTTAGTGTGGACTGTATGGGAGGCAGAATTAACCCTATGAAGAACGTCCCAGGCTTCGTGGCTTAGCAGGAAGCCCATTGCTTTGTTTTTTAGGCAAAAGCAAATGACAGGTCCTGCGACAGACTGACTAGAGGCTGGGACTATATGGATCCGTGCATTGCACAGCAAATATTAAAGGGGGCTCTATTAAAGTTGTTTGTGAAGCTGAATTTACTACTAACAAGATGCTTCTTGCTTATGAACACTTTGCCCTGCCCAACTCCCCAGGAGGTAGTAGCTTGGCAAAACTGGCCCTACCTTGGCTAAGTGTCAGTGAGTGGTTTGGTTGTCACAAAGCTTTTCCTAAAGGGCCAAGCACCGTCATGAAGCACTCACACCTAGCTTTGTCCTGGCTACAGACAGTGTGTCAGTGCTCAAGTGGAATCACATTACCAAGTCCATGTGAAGGGAGCGGGTATCCAGGCTTACATGTACAGAAGGTCTCTCTAGAGGGT
Source organism: Mus musculus (assembly GCF_000001635.26). Taxonomy (NCBI): domain Eukaryota; kingdom Metazoa; phylum Chordata; class Mammalia; order Rodentia; family Muridae; genus Mus; species Mus musculus. The sequence continues at coordinate 43,997,002 of NC_000071.6, forward strand.
CTTTCCCTGTTATCCATGGCTCTGTGGGTAATAAAGGGAGGCTGAGTGGAACTGGCTTGGCTGACAAGCTAGGGATACACGTTTACTTATTTACTGAATGGTTGGCTCATTTTTAGATTCTGTCAGAATCATCCAGAGAAGAAGAACATTCCCATTATCATAAACTGCAAACCCTCAGAGAGGGAACTGCACTGAACTGTAATTGAACATTTGACCCTCAGGAGCTCATTTGACCCTCACAACATCTAGGCAAGTACAGCTCTTATAGACACCCTCTACAGATGTAGGAACTGGAGCTTAAGGACAGCATTAGCTTTCCACAATGAAGCAAGTAAAACAGAGTGAAGATTTACTCCAATCTTAGACCCTAGAGTCTTCTGACAGGAGTTGGGCGTCTTGTTGAGGCTGAAGTAACTCTGTCCCTAGGGCTTCTGAGATGTTACTCTCTCATCTTCAAAACATAAGCAAGCCTTCTAATCACCAACTGCCTTTGAGTTCTTTTTCCTGCCCAGGAGAAGGAGGTTCCTCAGGTGACCCACCAGGTCCCCATAGGACAGCATACACTCAGGACAGAAAGATGATCGATCTTGGTTTTAATTGTCACTGAGAAAGCGGCTTCTGTGACACAGGATGGGCCCCTGCCATCTTTGGGACTTACGATATTGCAAAATCAAAACAAAGCAAACAAAACCTTCAACCTGTCTTTGGAGCCATCCTGCTTCCAGAGTGCAGAAAGCTCAAAGGCATCTAGACGTCCCATGGAGCCCTGGGAATGACTTCAGGCACTAACACAGCCCTGGCTTCACCTCTCACGCAATGTGGAATCCTGTGTCCTTGGCATAGACGCACCTTCAAAGCAAGGTGTGCGCACGCACGGATTGTGCAAGCAGAATTATCAGCAAACCACCCTGGCACCTTAGGCCTTTAATGCTGCTGGAGCTTTTTGTCTGTTTCCAACCCCAACATCCACAACCCTAGATGAACCGTTCACCAGAAGGCTCCTGTTTTTCCTGTCCTCTATCACAATCATCTCCTTCCTCTCTGCAGTAAATCAGATGGAAGCTTTAGCAAGGTTCCCTGCAATCCATTTACACAGACACGAACCGTTATTCAGGAGAGCCAGTAGCCCAGAGAACCAAGGGTTTCATCCCAGACTCAGCGTGCCTGTGGGACTGAGTGGGGTCTCAGTTATTTCATCTTTGATGCTTAAAGAGAACATCTGCCTTTCCTTTGCACCCAAGAGCTCAGGCCAGGGCATGGCAGGATGGCTCCAAGGAAGAGAACTGGTGACTTCCTAGCAGATGTGTCCAGACTTCCATCCCTCAGGGTCCCAGGTGAGCTAAGAATGCAGCCCAACACAAAAATTGTGAAGTTACTGGAAGCATGACGAGACTTACTGTTTTATTTTGTTTTATAGCTTTTGTTTGTAACTTGAGTGCTTGATTGCTGGGTGTGAACTTTGTAGATAAGGATTGTGTTGGTATCCAAAGTCAAACACACCTTCGGACTTTGACATCATTTCTAAAAGGCAAAGTGTCCATAGCTGTCTAGATTTACTAAAGGGTTCCCGGTTCTCCTACCACTGGCAAGCTAAGCCCTCCCTTCTTAATAGAAACAGCATGGGACTGCTGCATCCTCTGCCAGGCCTAACAGAGCTTTTGCTCGCATTGCTTCTTGCACTACACCACCATACCCTCTTCTAACATGGGCTTGTCGCCAGCTGCGGGGCAGTCGGCAGATAGTTCTTCCACTAGAGCTAAACTACTCCACCTGAGGGCTCGGGCAGATCTTGCACCTGAGGGAGGTGAGGGACCAAGGCTGCATCTGGTCCACTTCTCACAGGCCACATTTGCCCTGGAGCTCCCCCTGCTAAGATGAGGCCTATGACAGGTCCTCCTGAATGTCTCCTTCCTTTCACAACTCTGGATCCTCATATACGCCTTGCACCCCAATTTCCATCTCAGCACTCTGCCAGAGACCCAATCAGCCACAGCCTTGCACCCAAGCAGGCCTCTCTTCAGCACCCTCCATGCAGCCTCGATGAAATGTCCAGCTTGAAAGTGGGCATTTGGAGATGTCCCACTCAGGAGGCCAGTGCCAGAAGTCAACTCTACACACTTAGCAAGTCCTCAGAGCTCACCTTTGACCTGGAAAATCTCAGTTGAGAAATGGAGACACTCTCCAGGTTCGCCATGCCAGGAAGAAGGAGGGCAGTATAAAGTGCGGGTCACAGCACTGTGTATGTGCTCTGGACAAAACCTTGTAAACTGATACTTGCCCTGAAGCGACCCCACAACACAGCACTCTGGTACCCAAGTTCAGGAAATTATCAGGAAAAAAAAGGTCTTTATCCCTCACTTCAGAACCTTACTGCCCCTCCCCGGCATCATCAGATGCCCCGACCTGTGCATCTACACAATTCCAAATTCATCAAAAAAGATTCTGGGGTGGGGTGGTGGTACATGCTTTGGGGAAGTGATTAGGGTGGGAAACTCTGAAGAACTCATAGACCACCACAATGTGAAGACATAGTGAAAACGGAGATGTTCTGTATGACAAATCTTCCCTTATCAGTCACTGTATCTGCGGGCACCTTGATCTCCCATTCCCCAGCCTATAGAACCATAAAGAAGGAAATTCTGTTCTTTATAAGCTACACTGCTTATAGTGTTTTGTTAGAGCAGCTCAGACATTAAAACGATTACCTCTCCCTGTATGTGACAATTGAAACAAGACGATTGTAAACTTTTAGAGTGTACCAAGTTGTTAGTTGGGGGTGGTGGGAGAGAAACCTTTATCTTTCTGAAAGGAGAAATTTTATTAACGTTCTTGTTCTCTTCTTCTTGAAAGCTGGCCCTGATGTTTCTAGGCAACACTGTGTAAGATAAGGCTATCCCTGAGTAGAAGGGGAACGCTTATGGGGAAGTATTAGGTAAGGAGCCCACACTGGGGACCTCCCTGAAAGTGGTGTCTATTCTTTTAAAGTTATATGCCCAATGTGGAGCATAGGGCTTCTATGACAAGAGTGGTTTCCCTGGCACCGATGTTCGATTCACTGCTTCACAACTTCCCCCAGGGAGCAACTCTGTAGACATGGGGAGGACACACTTCTCAGCAGAAAGGTAGCTCCCGGTGCACATGTCTGTCAAAAATTTTAGTGGAATACAAGAGAATTCACTGGGCAGGTAATACTCAAAGTTATCTGGCAAATCCAGACCCATAGGAAGTCCCTTAACTCCGCAGACCATAAAAACACAAGGATTTTAAAGGAAGAATTTGAGTTCTTTTTTCTGGTTGATTACAGTTAATTTGCTGGAGAGAGGCAAAAAGGAAGGGGAGGAGGGAGACAGGGCAGGAGGGAGACAGGGAGACAGGGAGGGAGGGAGGGAGGGAGGGAAGGAGGGAGGGAGGGAGGGAGACAGACAGAGAAGGTCTTCAAATCACTGCTTTGTGATTTGGGGCCAAGGAAGGCTCAGGGTGCACGTGCATGGATCCCATTAGGACCTAGAGTCGCTCATAGCATTTAGAGATGACATTTAGTCTAGATGCTACTCAGCTCCATTGCTGATAAATCCTCTGAAAATTTCTCCACTCGGCCTTGTGGAAGGCTATGCAGAGCATGGCTAGGGCTAGCCAGTGACAGTGCAGGGTCATAGTGCAGGGTCATGCAGAGAGACGTGAAGGGAACCAAGAGCATGCAGAGGACTGGGTGTCAGGTCTAGCAGAGACAAAAGGCTCACCGCAGGCTAGGCATGCACTTCAGGCTTTGCTTTACCTTGTCATAACAGGATTGTGAACACCATATAAATGATCTTTATGATAACCATTACTACCGATTTCCAAACTGCAACAAAAATAAATACACCAAAAAAACACCAAGTTACCCCTAGGGTGAAATATTTGCATTACGGATCACAAAGACAATGCAAGGGTATAAAACATGCATCGCGAATTGCTAAGTCTGCAAAGAAGGTTTGAGGGTGTAGTGTGTTTACATCTTCCCTCTTTCAAAACCACAGAGGGAAACAGTGGCTTTGTGGATAAATACATTTAATATTAAAAGCATTCATTCACTCAATGAGCTGTTTGTAAGCACCATTTATGCGCCAACCCTCTTTCTAAGAGGTGTCATGATTCATCTTTACCCAGCTTTATCTATTGTTCTTTTCTCAAATCATCAATTTAACTAAAGATCTGCCATGGAATAGAAACCTCCCCCCACCCCGCCTGTGAAAATTATTATTATTTTTTTAAAAAAACAGGCTTACTTTTTCATGGGCACAGTCTCAACACTATAAAATACAAAAGGGGGAGACAGGGTTATTTCCTTGTTGCGTCACTATTAAGGCTCATGATCTCCCCCCCTCCCAGTGTTTTCACTGCAGTGAGTGCTGACAATTCAAACAGCAGAGATGATGAGAAGAGAGCAGTCAAAAGGAAGCATGCATGTTCACCAGACACAGAACAAAGGTGGGTGGCAGAACTGGCGGGAAGGAGCAACGACAAGTTATCATAAAGTGAAATGCCACATCCCCGAGACGGACGAGCTGAAACAAGAAGGACACGGGTTAAAGAAGCTGAGCTCGAAGAAGAAGTCAGAATCACAAGATCGGTTAAAAGCACACAAAACCCAGAACAGCAACAATAGTAACAGCAACGATGGAAAAGGGACAGCCCGTTGCTTAAGCAGAAGCCAAGTGTTTCTCATGAGAACTTGGCTTGGGAGGCTGTCTGGGGACAGTGATGCAGAGAAATGCCTGGCCCTCAAGAAACCCCACACTCACTCGTCGTATACATCCTCTGAATCCATCCTGCGATAGTACTTGGCCAGCTTGATAGCAATGATTACAGCCGGAAGTAAGAGCACCGTGGCTTTCCCTATGCCGAACCAGAACAAATTCTGAGGATAAAAATAACAACAAAAATCAGTAGAATTACTGCTTGAAGTGTAATAGGAAAGAACATTTTCTAGGGGGAGAATTGTTTGTGCAATTTTTGAAGTTCTTCTTTTGCTCTTGAAATCAATTGTGAACCTAAGAGAATCAGGTAGAGTGCAACATGTTAAAGTAACCCAGTTAATTTTTCGGAAAGATGAGCAGATCCTAGCCTAGATATAGGCTCGTGTTTATTTTGTAAAAGAGCTATAAAAGCATCTAGTGGTGAAACTAAGATTTGGTCTAAGACAATCAAAAAGCACAGAATCACACAGCACATAGGGTATTGTTGAGATTTGGCCTTTTGCTATGTATTACAATGCTAAATACTGGCCTCCAAGGTCTGGTTGCCCTTAGGGATGAGGAGAGCCTCGTGCACATCAAGTGATGCTATATAACCTTGCTCCTTAGTTTAAAGCTATTGGTTGAATAAAGATGCCTACAGCCAATAGCTGGAGAAGAGAGGTAGGCAGGGCTTTGGTTCCTGAGCTTGGGGTCAGAGGCAGAGACCATAGGGAGAAGGAGGAGAAGATGGAGAGAGGAGAAGATGCCACAGGGTATGGGACTGTGAGAACTGGCTGGGTTGGAGTAAGAACATGGCAAGTCATATCTCAGGGTTATTCATAGGGACGTAGACACTCATAGCTAAGAGGGTAGATATCTGGCCAGCTCTAGTACTGCTCAAGGCTTATTATAAATATAAACGTTTTGTGTCTTTTATCTGGGAACAAAATGATCTAAAGTGGGATAGAAACCCCCAACTGAAATTAAATATTTACTACAACAGCATATTTTTGTTGGACAGGCTGTCTAACAAAAAATGGCTAGAGATGGTACATTTTGGGGGGACCCTGGTGTGTGCTGAATGCCACTATGTCCTCTTGGTTGAACTGTTATAAGATGAGGGTGCCACTGTCTTAACTAATCAGAAAAGTCAACTAGCCGTGGTAACATTGAACTATACGGAAAGGCAATTGAACTTGAGTGTGCTGGCTGATCACAGACTAAATTTGACTATGTTTTCTCAAAAAGCAATAGTAACATTAAAAAAAAAAAAGCCTTGCTGTCAATATTTATAAGTACACTTAATCCTGGACTAGGCCTCTTGAGAGTGGGAGGTGGGAGGAGCTGGAAGGAAGGGCCAATTGAAACTAAAGATGCGTGAAAAGGCCACAAGAAAACCTAATATTTTATTTGGTCATTCAAATTCAAATTTAAAAAAATATATAAGAGTTTGAATAGAGCTGGCAGTGGCGGCGCATGCCTTTAATCCCAGCACTTGGGAGGCAGAGGCAGGCAGATTTCTGAGTTCGAGGCCATCTTGGTCTACAAAGTGAGTTCCAGGACAGCCAGGACTATACAGAGAAACCCTGTCTCGAAAAACAAACAAACAAACAAACAAAAACCAAAAAACAACACACACTCACACAAAAAGAGTTTGCATAGAAGTACCTTGCATAAGTAGATAAAGCTACTCTCAAAACTCATAAATTATTAAAGAATTTCCAACGCCAGAGCTGGACTACCTCCCTCTGAGCTGTTGGTCAGAGAGGCTTATGAGACAATAATTGTAATTGTCATTGCTGTTGTGGGCAAGCCCGACTAAACAGAAAGACTCTAAGAGTGAAGATACCACACACTCTTCTTATGAGACACAGAGAAGTCAGGCTGGAACTGGCCTAGAAGCCTCCTCACCGCCTACTAACCCTACAAATTGCAGAAGATGCTGTGCAGGCAGCTGTGACTTCTGTCTGCAGCACTATCTGCAGGCCAGGGCAGATGTGCCCAGAGGTGCAGAAGTGGTGACTCTGTGATGGGGTAACCAACCTATTTTCTAACTGTATTTTGAAGTCCGTTCCACAGGAGATAATTCCTATCTGGTACTAGAAATTTAGTCAAAGACCATGCCTAGAAGGTTATAGGCCCTAATGAGGAAGCTACTTTTGTAGCTGTGTTGAGTCGACATGACGTACCCATACAATTGCCTTCCAAAGAATTACATTTATGCTACTGGTTGGCCCTGATGCCGGGTTTGGTCAGAGAGGCTCCTTTTTACAGTGAACAATGGTAACCGCAGATGGTCATAATTGGTCAAAATCACAATGTGACTTTTGAATGTCTGACTATAATAAGTGCTGTGTTTATATCACCCCCAGAAAGGCTCAGGGAATATCAGAGGAAGGGATACAAAGACTAGAAGAGCTAGTGTTGTATGGTGCTGCGGAATACTGTCTTCCATGTGACTGTTGCACTCTTAAACAAAGAGTAGCTGTGATTCCCTACCCAGGACCTGCACAAGATTGCATCCATCAACTTCCTGTCATAAAGACAGTTGGGCTCCCGAGGCCCAGGCCACCCTGAGAATTTACAGAGAATTAGTAGTTGATGGGGGAAGAAAAAATTCTTTTTGTGATATACCACTAGTAAGGGTGCTCAGACTCCTCTAAATGACCCTTCAGCCATGTTCTTGTAAACAACTCTAATGAAGATCATTAGGTTAAGAAAAACCAGTTTGGGGCTGGAGAGATGGCTCAGTGGTTAAGAGCACCGACTGCTCTTCTGAATGTCCTGAGTTCAAATCCCAGCAACCATATGGTGGCTCACAACCATCTGTAATGAGATCTGATGCCCTCTTCTGGGGTGTCTGAAGACAGCTACAATGTACTTAGATATAATGATAAATAAATCTAAAAGGAAAAAAGAAAAAGAAAAACCAGTTTGGAAAAGGAAGGTAACCAGACTGAAGGGCATGAGACAAGGGAGGATAATGGTGGCTTTACCTTTGGCCCCTAATCTTCAGAAGAACAGCTTTGTCATAAAGCTGTAAACCTCTCAGAACAAGGTTAGACACGTCGAAAACTACCAACACAATATGGGGTGGGGGGTGGGGTTTGTGGGGAGAACATGTTTAATTAATATGTCTTCTCTTTTTGAAAGATGAAGTTCTTACCAGAGGGTCCGCAACATAGCCACACAGAATGCCATTAACAGCAGAGTCCATCGCGGTGGCCATGGGTTTGCAGGATGTCATCTTCTCTGTGATCTGTGGGACAGGAAACAACAAGGAAGCGTTCACTGACTCGGGCTCAAAAAAAAAAAAATCATGCCATAAGTCAGGGCCCCCCTGGCTGAATTCACAAGAGCATCTTCAAGTCCTGGAAGCCATGAGGGCTGACAGCTACTGAGCCCTGAGGAGTTGTATAGCCGATACAATTACATTTGTAGCAAGACACTTAGTCCTCATGAGTTCCAGTTCTCCTCATTTGTTGTCTGGAATCCTAAGGCCCATCCTACAGAACTGCCGGGAGAACCAATGAGCACACATGCCCAGCCTAGGGCTATCATGGACTGTTAGCTGATGAAGGAGTGGGTAACAAATGAAAGGTGCCATTCAGCAAAGGTAAGTAAAGGGCTGAGGGGACTGAAGTCTGGAGTGCTCGCTCTTATGGGGAGGCTGTCCCACCCCCAAATGTCCTGGCTCCCCTTATTTCCAAATCCTCTCAACACAGGCAAATGTAAGAAGTCTTGGCACTACAGGACTCCACTGGGCTTGAAGTGCGCACTCGCTTCTTTCCTAACTATGCATTTAGCCACCTTGGACCCCCATCAAGCTGAGCTGCACACATACCCCACCCTCAAGACCACACTATGTCAATTCACCATAAACACTTTCATGTAACTCCCCGAGTCCATTCAAAAACGAACATCCTAGCGCATATCCCGGGACTTGAAGGGGTGGTAGAGAAATGGGAATCTAGCCTGAGCTAACTTAGGGTGTATACACAATACAGTAAACTCTGTTCTCTGAGTGACCATTTAAGGAAAACCCCTCATGTACCTTCTTATGCCTATGCATAACTGGGCATGTATATATATTTAAAGTCACACACACCATGGGGAAGGACATGTGAAGCGAATGAACACTTATATAACCTGCACCTTTAACTAAAAGAGAAAAATACCCCTGTCTCTCCCCTACCAACTAGTCCTTCTTTCTGAGGACCCCATATAAGGAAGCCTCAACCAGTAACCCGCTGACCTTGCTGCTTCCCCAAACAGCTTGCTGCTTTGCTAGTAACTTCCTCGGGTTCTCTATATGACATGTGTGGGACCTGGAACAGCAGGTCTGGGCAGGCACTTTTATCTATCTGCAGTTGAAATGACCAGGATTTTAATATCTGTCTGAGATGTAGCACCCCTTTATGTCCATGAAAGACAACGCTACTTACGGCATAAAAGACCCAGTGCAGATAATGTTCAAAGTAGCCTAGTATTGTTTTCCCAAACTTCTTCGTTTCCTAGAAAGAAATCAAAGATTAGGACTATTATTAAAAGGACTAGAGCAGAGGTTCTCAACCTGTGGGTTACATATCAGATATCCTGCATATCAGATATGCTACATACCAGATATTATGATTACACATATTACGATTCATAACAATAGCAAAATTACAGTTATGAAGTAGCAATGAAATAACTTTATGGTTAAGGGTCACAATAACATGAGGAACTGGGTTAAAGGTGTTTAGTTTCAGACCTGGGGACAAGGGATGGAGGTACATATCTTACATATCAATGCAGACCTGGCCCCAGGTTCCCCTAACAAACACCAGTCCCTACTTGGCATACTCTGCCCACAACCCTGCACTCTCCTGCCCACAGGCCTGAACTCTTCAGCCCAGGGGCTGGGCTGCCCTTCCCCCAGAGGCTCTTCCATATATAATCCAGACATTTTGGTCTTCTCTCTTTCTCTCTCTTCTTCGTTTCTCTCTCTGTGTGCACCCTCTTTCTCTCTTTCTCTTCTCCCTCCCCCACCCCACCCCATGGTGACGTCCCTGGCCTCAGTCCTTGGAGGCCAATGAACTCACCTGAGAACAGCTTCCCAATAAACCTCTAATTAATATAATCTAATCTGTCTTGAATTGACTGATTTCACCAGTGGAAAAAGAATGTTTCAAAAGGGTTGCAGCATTAGGAAGGTTGAAAACCACTGGACGAGAGCATACTTCATGGGCATAGCCACTTCATCCTGTAATATACTCACAGGGCACTTTATCTACACTTTTGTTTGAGAAAAGAGAACTCACCCCGATAACGATGAGGGAAACGTTATTGGTGAGGAAATGCTGAACAGAGTCCAAAGAGGCAAGGATCTTCTTCACTTTCTCCTGGAAAACACAGTAATTGGGAGGGAAGCAAGAGATTTAATTAGGCAGTTTGCAAACCAATTAGAGTTTTCCAGAAAGGCCAATTCCAGGATCCCCTCACCTCTTGATCAAAATCTGAAGACCCTGAATTCCTCTCTATAAAATGGAGTCATATAATCCATGCAATCTGCTTGTGTACATATCTAGTACCAGGTACCTGCTCCATTAGTAGCTGAGATACTGGGATATAGCTGTGTGTGTTAACAATAACAAAACAGGGCTCTATACATGTTTGTGGTAGACATAAACCTTCTGTATATTTGCTTGCTTCCTTCCTTTCTCTCCCTCTTCCTCCCTCCCTCTCTCTTCCTCTCTCTTCCTTCTTTCTCTTCCTTCCTTTCTTTCTTCCTTCCTTCCTTCCTTGCTTGCTTGCTTGCTTGCTTGCTTGCCTGCCTGTTTCAGTACTGGGGGTTGATCCCAGGGCCTGTGCTCACTAGTCATGCATTCTACCACTGTGCTTAATTCCAAGGCCCTCTATTCAAGATATAACTGTTTGGGCTGGAGAGATGACTCAATGGTTAAGTGCACTGACTGCTCTTCCAGAGGTCCTGAGTTCAATTCCCAGCAACCACTTGGTGGCTCACAACCATCTGTAATGAGACCTGAAGCCCTCTTCTGGTGTGTCTGAAGACAGATAGAGTGTACTCAAGTAAATAAAATAATTAAAAAAAAAGATATAACTGTTTGAACCCACCCACAGACACAGAATTCTTGTTGATGGACAGCCATCTAGTGACTAGGGTCTATAACTGGACATAGCCCTGAACTCTCCTGCCCACAGGCCTGAACTTTCTAGCCCAGGGATTACATGTCCAATAGGTCCTTGATGGGAATCCCCTGGTCATTTGTGAAGTCACATGGCTGGAAGAAGGGGAATTGATGACTTCCTTTGGAGGAAAGAGATGACCTCCTTCAAGGTTGCCCAGCTAACTGTTTTTTGTGTTTTTGTTTTGTTTTTGAAAATTTTGAAAGCTGACACCTGTTGTGCTATACCTACTCCAGTAGTGACTTGAGTGACAGGACTAGAAACCTGGACATAGTTCCGAGGCGAAAAGTTCACGAAAACTTAGTCTCCTGGAACCGTGGCATCCTGTATAACAAAAGCTCCAAACTTGTCCTTGCAAATGGATATATGTGCTTTCTTTCAGTATTGTTTTATTATAGGTCCCTCCAAGCAATGACTTGCCAAATACCTAAGCAAAATCAAACTTTGCTTCCTGGCCTTCACCAATGCCAGGACCTTGAGCCGACCCTGGGCTTGGAATGCAGTAAGACTGTTACCTATTCAGTAACATTCAGAATTGCCTCTAGTATTGTAAGAGAGATAGTGAAAGAAATCAGGCACTACTATCTATTACATAGAGTTAGAAATGTCAGGGCAAGCTTAGCAAAGTAAGTTTAGAATTCTTATTATAGTTATGTATGGCAGACTACATTACTTATTAGCAGAAAGTCCCCCACACTGTATCACTTAGAATAAAAGCCAAGTCGCTCCCATATACAGGAATTTACAATGGTTTAGGAAGTAGATCAGGCTGTGTTTTTAGAGTATTGCATTATTCATGAGGTTAGCTAGAGTGGAACTCCCTAATTAGAACCATGACTTGGGCGTGAAAGCCCTTGCCCCAGGAGTGTAAAGACCTCACACCTGGCTTCTAAGAATATGGCTGACCTTAGATAGAGCTGGCTTTGTCTCAGTTGTTTTATTGCCCAGTTCCTGTCAGTCTTTGTGTTTGCATTCCTCTGTTTTGTGTAAGTCATTAAGCACCTCATTGTACCTTGCCAATGTGTCACCTAACTTCCCTATTTTCTTCTGTATTAAAAGTTTGATGCTCAATTTGACAAATTACATTCAAATATAGCACACTCCCCTGTGTCCCTATTTGTTCGTCATTTCTCGCTGACTCCTGCCCACCTGACTGGGACCCTGATTTTTCCTGCAGATTGAAGGGGGCCAACTGAGGCTGGTCTGTGGCACTGCTGAAGCATCACACCAAGAGGCAGCCACTGCAAACTCATGTGATCACTTGTTACAAACAGAAAAAAGAGATTCCTTTTGCACAGGAGAACACAGCTGGGCAAGTGAATCAGGACTGAGTTCTGTCTACTGTTCATGCCCTAAACTGGGCCCCACAGGGAGTTAACATGCAACTTCGAGTCTCATCTTGAATGTGCAGAGAGCCAGCAAGGACCATGAGCTCAGCAGTATGTTACCAGATCCCTTTGGCATGGACATGCATGCATGCATGAAATGCACTGGGACTGGGGACACAGGCATGGCCCTGTAGAAGAGCAAATATACTGGTCTTCAGAGGGACTGTGTCACAATATTGGGCTCACTAAAGAAAGCAGAAGGACCATTTTTTTTTAAACTGTGGGGTTCACACCCAAAAGCTTTTATGAGCTGTCTTTCCAGTTCAACAAAGATACTCATTTCTGATGCACCTGCAGCAGTTGTGTATATGTGATGAACACAACACAGCCTTGGGGCTCAGTTTGTTTCAGGGGGCCTTTTGTGGTGGTGTAGTGAACCTTTCAAGATGATTGGAACCCTTCCTGGTACAGGTTCCCAGCTGTAGGAAGGTATTTGGTCAGTCCTCTAGTCTAGGAGTTTGGAATTGGCCACTCAAATAACCTTTTGCTGCAGGGAAGGGAAAGGTTTACTGAATGTATAAGGATTTTTCTTATCATTTTCCCCCTAAACAATACAGGATGGCAGCTATTGACATCATATTTCTATTGCATTAGGTATTGTACATAGTGTAGAAATGGTTTTAGTACAGCAGAAGGTGTACCTATGCTGGACACACATGCTATGAAATTGATGTGAGGGAACTGAGTATTCATGGGGTGTTTTGGAAGCCATCTCCTTCTCATGATGTCAACAATGGTTGTGGCCAAGTGACTTGTTCCAACTGATGGGGTGGGCTGTAAGACAAGAGGCGGCACCCTGAGCAGTGGCTTAAAGGTGTCTGTGCGTATGCTAATGCCCCAAGCTTGTGTCAGTCTGTTATTCTCTAATAACTGAAATGATCTCCCTCAAAATTGCAAAGAGTAAATCTGTCTGGGGGTGGGGGTCTATGTGCCACATTATGGCAGATTGAATGAGAATGGTCCCTATAGGCAAGTGTATTTGAAAACATGGTCTCTATTGGTGGAACTGTTTGGGAAGGATTAGGAGGTGTGGCCTTGTTGGGGGAGGAGTGTCACTGGTAGTGGGAGGTTTAAAAAGCCCATGCCATTCCCAGTTCTCCCACCCCCACCCTCTCTTTCTCCATCGGCTCCCTTCCTCTGCCTCCCTCTTGGCATGCCTGTGGATCAGATATAAACTCACATCTACTGCTCCAGTACCATGCCTGTCTGCCTACTGCCATGTTCTCCACCAGCTGTGGCAAGAGGCCACTCTTCCAGGCTGAGTCTTTTAGGAGATAAGCAAGTTGAAAAGCCTGAGATAGGCTGGTGAGATGGTGTAGCAGTTAAGAGCACTGACTGCTCTTCCGGAGGTCATGAGTTCAAATCCCAGCAACCACATGGTGGCTCACAACTATCTGTAATGACATCTGATGCCTCCTCCTGATGTATCTGAAGACAGCTACAGTGTATGTACATAAAAATAATAAATAAATCTTTTAAGAAAAGAAAAGGAAAGAAAAGAAAAAAAGGAAAGGAAAGGAAAGGAAAGGAAAGGAAAGAAAAGGAAAGAAAAGAAAAGAAAAGAAAAGAAAAGAAAAAAAAAAGAAAAGCCTGAGATATAACCAGCAGTGATGATGAACATGTGTGGATAACAGTGCTGAGAGTACCATAGATATGAAGCACAATCTTTCTAAGTGTAACCACACTTAAGCTTGTCTCCTACACAGCAAAACCCAGACCCCTAAAACTTGCATTAGAATAAATACTTGGGAGAAGGGAAGCCATGGGGAAGCCAGGTTTGGTATTCAAAAATACTTGACACCTTTATTTAACTTAAAGTCCTTGTGAAAATCAACACTTCTGAAATTCTAGGTGTGGTCCTTGACAACAAACCTCATGAAAGAAAAGCAAACCCTTACCGGCAACTTGTTGCTTGTTTGCTGGAGGGTCCAGACACTTTGTCTTAACGTATTCTGGTGGAGAAAAGAAAAAGACTTCAAAATTCTCATCCAACACAACACCACATGCCTTATGTCAGCCCCTCTCCCAATACAGGCATCAGATCTGACAGTATAGTGTAATGGCTCCATTCTAGAAAGTAGAGCAGACACAGACCTTAGGCACTGTTTGTGTGTAAGAAAACCTAGAGAAGACAGAATCATATATTCAGAGGGCTGTGTATCACATGCAGCATACAGGAACTCCTTTGAAAAAGGTTTAACCAGTGGAAAAGCTCTTTTTAAAACAGTCTGCCCATCAGTCACGGCTTACCTAAATGGTTTGGGTTAAAGTGAGAAAACTTTATCTGAAAAAAGCCACACTGCCAATACTTCAGGCTTTATGGACCTTATTCTATTCTCATGGCCAACAGCAGCCAGAGATGGTTTTCTAATAAGCTGCAATGGCTGTGTCCCAATAAAACTTTATTAAAAAAAAAAACAGAAAGAAAAGAAAGGAAAAACTGGCAGCAGGCTGGATTGGCTCAGGCTGTGGTTTATAGGGGGAGTTTGCCATTCCCTGTCTGGTTTAGATGACAGATCTATGGCCAGGTTGTCCTAGCTCTGAAAAGACCAGGGTGTAGAAAAATGCAAACAACAATAAGTATGCTCACAGATGCTCTCTAGTTCTAAGTGTGCACAAAGACAGAGAACTGCAGTGAGCCAATACACAGAGTCTATGAATCTAATAGGAGAATCCTGTGGAACTCTAGCAAACCAGGAAGTAAGAAGCTGAAGAGACAGAGACACCTAGATCCGTACGTGTCTATACTGGAGTGGATGGACTTGTGTGCATTGCAAACCCAAGCAGCTGACCTAGGGGCCCAGTTTCCACGCAGTTCTCCCTTTGACAGCCACAAACAGGTCCGGTAGCAAGCGTAACATCAATTTCTCTGGTTCCTGAGTCCCCAAGTTCAGAGGTCAGATATTTCCATGAACCAAGTGATGGTGAGTAGGAGCTACCCAAATATCCCAATCTTCTCACTTTTATTATTCAAAACCATACTGTTTGATGAGGACACTGGGGGAATCACTATGTTTTAGAGGGACAAAAGAAGGATTTGAAACCAGGTTTGTGGGATCTCAAACTGCAAACTACCTTTGCTTTGTATAGAACTATAGAAGCGAGGGAACAGAAAGTTGGGAGGTTTGGGGACAGAACGGAGGAGAAAGAGAGACTAGCCATGGGCGGAGTCAACAGAGCTAAAGGAAAAAGAGGTACTTACCCTCACCCTCACAAATTTCTAAGCAGAGTTTGGAGAAAGAGAATTGGAGAATACATCAGCATGGGCCCAGAGCACAATCACATCACCCAGGAGGCCTACTCGACGGAGTGCAGGCTAAGGTGTGGTGCTGGACACAGGTGTGGGGGGAAATCTCACTGCTCACACCCTCATGGAAGGAAGAGACGGGAGAGCAGTGAAGGAAGGTGTGATCGAAGGTTGTGGGTTTTAAAGCCCAGCTCCACATTGGAGGCTGAGGCTGAGTGGACGGGTCCTCCATCATGAGTGTGGGTCTTGAGGCTATCTGCAACTAAACTAGCTAAGGAAGTGCTGGATCTCACTCAGGCTGCTACAAAATGATACAGGTTGTTAAGTGTTACCAGTGATTGCTGCACAGGAGGGAGGAGATGCTGGTGGATGGCTCTTATATTCTGTACATCCAGTAAGAAGGCCTGTTTCAGCTTTCCTTCAGGCTACAAAAAAAAGAAAACAAATAAGGATCAACAAGACTCCAAGATAGACTCTTTAACCATAAAGGACACCAGAAGACACTACGTAACTACAGGATCCTCTCTGAGACAATCGTGACATGAGTAGGGATTGGGGCTAGCCCAGAGATGCAACACCTAGACAAATGCCTTCAAACTGTGAAGCCACAGATTAAGCAACATTTCACACTCCAAAGCACAAGACGCTGTGGTTTCTTTCCTCTGCCCCCAAATAATATAGCCACTAGAGTTCTCTGCTTAACTGTTGAGAAAAACCAAAGCTCAGTTGAAAATTAATCAAGTTAATTCCCACTAAAACGATGGTCAGTATATGAACTCTAACAACCCTGTAAGGCAGGTATAATTTCTGCCTCCATTTTACAGATTGGAAAACTAAGGCACAGGTGGGTGAAATACCTCGCTCAAGCTACTAGTGTTAGGAAGAGACCAAGTCAGGGTTTAAAGCTGGGTCTTCCTCTAGAGCCCAGCTTCCTTGTCACCACAGCCTACTATTTGTTAGAGAGAACCAGTCAGGCCATGTAGAAGGTCTGTGGCTATGATGGTGCCTCTGCCCAATTTTATATGCTCACTGTTGGTGATGCAAGGCACAACTCAGTTACCATTCCTTACAATGCAGGAAAAATGTATGTATGTACATATGTATATGTGCATGTCTGTATGAGTGTACATATGTATATATCTGTGTACATGTATGTATGTCTATATTTATGCTTACATGCTGTATGTACATATCTGTATATATGTGTATGTCTGTGTGTGTCCCTATGTGTGCATGTCTGTGTGTGTATGAGTGTGTGTATATTCTGTGTATATGTATGTATACGTATGCATCTGTACACATATGCATGCTGTGTGTGTATATGTATGTGTATTTGAAGTGGAGGTGTGGATCCATGAAAGCACATGCAAAGGTAAAGGCCTTCTGGACCACGTAGGGACAGTTGCCAGTGGGACCTCCAATGCATTGGTGAGGTGCTTGTGAGACACAGTCAAGCCATGGTGACAGGTACTTCTTTGTGGCTTTCCAAACAATGCTATTGATATTTGCTATTCTAGCTATGACAGTGTTGAACCAGGCTACTCAAACTCACCAACTGGTTTGCTTTTGCTTCCAGGGTAGAGGCAAATGTCAGCAGATTCACTTCAGTAGGGGATTTCTCAGTCTACCAGGGAAGAAATGAGAAACAAAACAAAACAAGCAAATAAACAAAAAAACCGTCTTATAGACAAGGTTAAAACCTGAACCATCAGAACATAGCATTTTGAACAGAGGGTCACAGCCATCAGGTAACAAAATAAAGCTAGAAACTGTTACACAGCTAACAACCTTTGCATGTCTATGTATCTGTATTATTTTCATTCACCAATGAAAAAGAATGCTACAAATACACACTGTAACATTCATGGATCTTAAAAACATGCTCAGTAGAATAATCTAGAAAAGGAAGTCACGAAGTATAGGTTTCTACTTATATGGATTATTCAGAATAGAGCACAGAATGTGGCTGCCGGGAGTTTGGAACTGGGAACAACTGTTTTTGGTTAGAGTGCTCCCTGTGGGTGGTGAAACAATGTTGGGGCTGGAGATACTAACTATGAATACACCAAATGTCCCTAAACTGCTAGCCTTAAAAAAGGCTGACCTTTATACTATGTGAACCGACTATTGTGATAAACAAAAATGAAAAAGAAACACATGTGTGGAATATTCTGATTTCTCCCCAAAGACCATGCATCTGTATCTGACTCATACCTCCTTCAAGTATGTGGAATAATCGATTGTATCTATCCCAGAATGTGCAAAGTCCTCGAGGCTCTTCCTTCCTGTGTTATCCAACAGTTCAATGCTATCAATGTTCACATTCAGGTTTTCCAACTCCGTATTTATGTTTTCAGAAATCTGTGTTTAAAAAAAAAAAAAAAGCATCCTTCCAGTCATACTCACAGCCTTCAAGAAGAACAGGGGTTACTGGATAAAGAGAGATGCATACACTTGATTGGAATCACTACCTCCTTCTCCACCTCCATAAGCATTCTCTCTGGAGGTACAATCTAAAGAGAAGTAAGATTGCATCTCCACCCTTAAAGATCTCAGAGCAAGAGTTGGAGTCATAAGAGAGGGACCCATGAACTCCCTCAGAAGACCAAGGAGGACTCAATGGAAATGGGCTGTAGAGAAGAAACGACCTCTAAAAAAAGAGAAAAGCATCCAGTCTTGACAAATAGAGGGGCTAAAAGGGCAGAGCAGGCTGTCATTCCAGGGAGGGGACCAGCAGTAGAAAGGCATAGGAGGTATCCTCTGGGAGACAAAGATCCTGGGAATGTGATTGCTGATGTGGGGTTGTTTTCATAATCAATCAGTTGTTTCCATCAGTATACAGTGCCTGGATACCATTCTCAACTGTTACATAGTGGGGTAAGGGAAAATAGCCCATGGAATGTTGGACAAGAGAGTGATTATATATATATATACATGCCTAGGACTTTGTTACAAGGTGATGCTTTAATTTATAGGAATATTTAGTGGAGGTGCTGCATACAAAACTCACATAAACCTTTCAAACAAAAGGTCCTCACAATGGAAAGCTGTAGAGCCATCTTGGTTCCTCTAATGACCCTCCATGATGCCAAAGTGAGCAAGATGTGGGGAGGGACCTTCTCCCCTCGTCTTGATTTGGATCCATCTATTCAGGAAGCTGAGAAGACTTAAAAAGGCTGCCTAGTAGGAAGATTGAAGACATCTAAGATAATTGTTCTTTAGAACAAGAGCAGAAACTCTTGCTTTTCTGTCCAGTGTGCTGTGGGGTGGCCTTTGCTTGGCATCTAAAGACATGACAAGGGTGCGGGCTGGAGTACAGGTAAGACAGTCATCCTCCTTTGGATTCCATCCTTTCTGCTCCTTGTCACAGGTCAGCATGGCTCGCATAACCCACTCAGGAGTCCTTGAGTAGCAGTGCTTAAGGTGTAAGGAATGAAGATGGTGGCAAGCATACTGTACCATCTAATTCCCAAGCCCTAGACCTGGCAGACTAGAGGAACTGGTCCCAAAGAGCCAGCATCCCTGGGAAGTGAGTAGGTATCTTCTTGTAGAGCATGCTGGCTCAATGAAACTAAGGGTTTTATCTTACAGAAGACCTCTTTGGAGGGTCTTGTATAGTCTATAGAATAACTGTAAAGAAGATAAGGACAACTGGCTGGCGGTGAGAAGAGGTTTGGAGATTAACAGATAAGAGTGAGGATTGCAAACAGCTGCCAGAATAAGTAGATCCCATGCAAGACTGAGAGAGAACATTTTGGCCCACACCTTGCCCATTTGGCATTATTGGAAGTCACTAGAGGAACTAAGGGGGCCATAATGGTGCTCCATAATGGTGCTACAGCTTTCCAATGCGAAGTGGTTTCCCTAGTACGGTTTAGATGAGTTTGTACCCATTGTAAACTACTTGATGTCACTTTAAAACTGTGTTTTAATTTCTGAGGGCTTCACCAAAGGGAAGAAATACACCTGTATTTAGTAAAAGAAGGAAAAGGTCGAGTTTATAACTGCCTCTGATGACTCACCTGGTCAATGTTGAAATGATCACTGACGTTGACGACATTCTCAAGCTGAAAAGCAGCATATATACCTCGACCTCTTTTGCAATCCCTATGGAAAGAAACAGAAAAAAACCTGACCAGTTCAGCAATCTCTGGCTGTCCCTAAACATGAAGGAAGAGGTTTGTTGTCCATCTGACTGGGAGGAGCATTTTCCCACCTTGTCAAAAGTGTATGATGGGAAGTAAGTACCCCCAGTTACCCCAGGTTTAGAGGGAAGGGAACATCACATGCTACTTAGAGGCTTGCTCTAAAAGCCCAACTAAAGACAAGCAAGAGAAATTTTGAGTGAATTCAAATAATGAAGAGCCCTGAGGCTCTTTGTGTATCTTGTCAGATGACCATGAATTTGAGGTTCAGAAGCAAGACCTCCAGAAGTCACCTGATGCTTTCACATGTGCACCCATGCGGCTATTGAACATCAAAAGACATTTATGAATGAAAGTGGAAAGACCCAAAGGGGACCATGAAAATGACCAAGTCTTCCACCCAAAAGAAAACATAAGGAAGAAGATGCTTCCATGGGAAGGACGCTGACTGCTTGAATGTTTTCTCAGCCAACTCACTACCAACGGGAGGGAACAATGAAAGAAAAGTTTTAAAGTTAGGGGTTCATTACACACAAGGAGTCTGTGTCATGTTACTGCTGCAGGACTTGAAGATTCTAGGTTATAAAAGGGTTGGAGAGATCTGTGTATCCAATTAGCATTGCAGGGATATTAGTGACAGAAGTCAGGATGTTCTGTCAGTGTTCTTACGTGTCAAGGGAAAACTGCATGTAAATGAACAATACTAGAATACTATTCTTATCGTGTTCTTATCATGTGTCAGGCACTGCTGCAAACATATACATCTCACTTGGCTGTAACAACTCCATGGACAGATTCCCGTGGTTATGTTATATTATACACTGAATGAAGAAGAATTAAATTGTCCAGATCCACAGGATCTAGGCTGGACCCCAGGTGATCTGATTGTACAATGCACAAGCTAGCCCTAAAGTTGTCTCACTATTGAGTGCCTGTGATATGTGCCACTTTCTGAATTCTTAAAAGATCCTGTTAATGCGTATTATTGTTCCCTTAGCCAGGGAATCTTAGGGAATACTAAGACAGGGAGACTGAGAAATCACCAAGACCAGATCACAAGGGCTTGAAAAGATGACATTTTGGGATCATTTTCTATGATTATTTTGTTGAGACTAGAAAACAGCTTACTTCTGAAATTGGAACTTTATACCATTAAGTAGAAAAAAAAAACCACTGAAAACAAAATTCTTATGTTTAGTAATAATAAAAAATATTGTCATCAGGAAGTTGTTGGAGATTGGTGCTAATGCTTTGAATCTGTGTGTCCAGATGCTGAAGGTCTTTGTCCCCAATTGGTTTTTGATCTATCAATAAAGATGTCCACGGCCAATGGCCGGGCATAGGGCGGGACACTGAGAGTTGTGCAGGTAGGGCGGGAGAAAGAGAGGACTGGAAAAGAAGAAGGGGACACAGTATCGGTAGGAGATAAAGCCAACTAGCCACAAGGCCACTGGCTACTTCCCTGACTGGGTCTGGGGTAGCAGGGGAAGGTTTAGGAGTGCCCAGCCTTTGAAGTAGCCAAGGTAGCATGGCCTGCCCAGGAGCATAAGGCGGGGTAGCAAAAACTACCCACAACAGAAAATGTCTATTGTGAGAATTAATACCTGTAGACTTGCTCAAAGGTCATGTTAATGTCTGGGTTATTGAATAGCATGCCAGAAAGATAAAATTGCCATTGTTCCTTGAGCAGATAGGGAGTGTCCAAAACCTGGAACAAACATAAAATTTGTTTTAAAGACAGTTGTACAACTAACTCATACAATCAAATGTATCATTCAGTTAGATATTTTTGAGATATTTTCTACTGTGATATTTCTTATCCATTTTAAGGTCGAAAGAGAAAACAATGGCATCGTTAGAGTAAATACTCTGGGCAACAAGTTAGCAGCAATCAGAGCAGGTGAGATGGTGTTTCTAGAGCAATGTCAATTTATTAGACACACGGGAAGATGAGCTAGACTATTTGGTTCAGAAAAAAACGAGATCAAGACATAAAGCAATAGACTCAGCCCCTCAGGACAAAGTGAGCATTTATTTTCCAGTTGGCCACGAGGGTGCTCGCCTTTAACCCCTGCATTCTGGAGGCAGATGCAGGCATATCTCTGTGAGTTCTAGGCCAGCCAGGGCTACCTATTGAGATCCTGTCTTAAAAACAAAACCAAGAAAGCTAACCGTCACTTTCCAACACTGTAACACATACATTAAGGAGAAGTACAACAGTGTGTGGCTGTGCATCTGCTGTCCAGGCACAGGTCAGAATCCCCTTCCAAAAGGCTTAGGATCAAGTGTTGCCGATTTTTAATTTTGTTTTTCTGATGTTAAAATATTCATACGAGTGCAAAAAAGACATCTAAGTCATAGGACCCAAAACCAAACATGAAGTTCACCTCTGCTCATTTTCTTATACACATAACTTGAAGGTAATGTACTACCATTCCTTTTTTAAAATATTTTTTATTAGGTATTTTCCTCAATTACATTTCCATTGCTATCCCAAAAGTCCCCCGTACCCTCCCCCCCCACTCCCCTACCCACCCTTTCCCAATTTTTGGCCCTGGCGTTCCCCTGTACTGGGGCATATAAAGTTTGAATGTCCAATGGGCCTCTCTTTCCAGTGATGGCCGACTAGGCCATCTTTTGATACATATGCAGCTAGAGTCAAGAGCTCCGGGGTACTGGTTAGTTCATGTTGTTGTTGCATCTACAGGGTTGCAGATCTCTTTAGCTCCTTGGATACTTTCTCTAGCTCTCCATTGGGGGCCCTGTGATCCATCCAATAGCTGACTGTGAGCATCCACTTATGTGTTTGCTAGGCCCCAGCCTAGTCTCATAAGAGACAGCTATATCTGGGTCCTTTCAGCAAACTCTTGCTAGTATATGCAATGGTGTCATCGTTTGGAGGCTGATTATGGGATGGATCCCTGGATATGGCAGTCTCTAGATGGTCCATCCTTTTGTCTCAGCTCCAAACTTTGTCTCTGTAACTCCTTCCATGGGTGTTTGGTTCACAATTCTAAGAAGGGGCAAAGTATCCACACTTTGGTCTTTGTTCTTCGTGAGTTTCATGTGTTTTGCAAATTGTATCTTATATCTTGGGTATCCTACGTTTCTGGGCTAATATCCACTTATCAGTGAGTACATATCATTTAGAGTTCTTTTGTGATTGTGTTACCTCACTCAGGATGATGACCTCCAGGTCCAACCATTTGCCTAGGAATTTCACAAATTCATTCTTTTTAATAGCTGAGTAGTACTCCATTGTGTAATTGGTGGTCTCAATTTAGTTTCTCTTGACTAATGATAACTAAGTGATAATTGCTTACCTGTGCAGTCATTTGCTTGTTTTCATAACAGACACCAGGTGGAAGACATACACACAAAAATGGGAAGTATAAATAGGTTTCAAAAATAAGGATCTGTGGCTGGAAACATGACTGTGTAGGTAAGTGTTTGCTGTGCAAGCGGGACCTGGGTTCAGACCCTAGCACTGATGTAAGGGAGGAATGCAGAGGTGTATAACCTTAGCAGCACGGGGCAGAGGAGGGCAGACCCTGGCTGAGGCTTGCTGGCCAGCCGGTATAGCAAGTTAGTAAACTGAAGATCCAGGGAGAGCTCCTGTCTCAAAATGTAAAGGGGAATAGACAAAGACATCTGACATTGACCTCGGACCTCCAACCATACAAACACACAAACAGCACAAACAGCACGCACATGCACACACAAATCAGAATCTATAGAAAAACACTAGAAAGCCAGACATATGAACCAAACTTCTATATTAATGAAGAAAGTTTAAGTACAGACAGAGTCCTGGAGTCTTTGTGAGTCGGTCTTTGGGAAAGCAAAGCTGAAATTCTACTCTTAACTGTGCCTCCTTGATATCTCACCAGGGTAAGCCTACTACTCTGTGTGTGTGTGTGTGTGTGTGTGTGTGTGTGTGTGTGTGTGTGTGTTTGTATGTGTGTATGTATGTGTGTATATGTACACAAGCTATTACAAGCAGAATTTCAACTTGTTGAGTGAGAGCAAAATAGTTTTTCAGTTCATATAACCCACAAGATATGGTGAGACCCAAGAATCTGTCCAAGCCTCCCATAAAAATAAAAAAATCATATTTACCTGTAATAATTTCTTGTTTTCATAAGGTTCGCAGAGCAACTTTTCCACATTTGCACCAACAACAAACGTAAGAACCACAAGGATCATCAATATCCAGCAAAAAAGGAAGCCGAATCCAACCCCACTGGAAACACAAGCGACATGAGTGAGACCTGGGAGTTCCTACTCAGTGGACCCGCATACACAGTGGACCCGCATACACAGTGGACCCGCCATCTCCAGTGCTTTGGGGTTAAAAATACCTTGACCTTCCATAAACAAAGAGTTAGAAAATGCTTATAGAACATTTAGAGTGTTGCGTCACCTGTCGTCTCACATGGTCTAGAGCCTGGGATCTGGGATCAGCTCAGAACTAATTTTGAGATAGAATTATGTATGTAATTATCTATCTGTCTATCTATCTATCTATCTATCTATCTATCTATCTATCTATCTATCTATCTATCTATAGAAGTACACATAGGAAATATAAGAAGGAAGTGTAACTATGGAGATCCATCCTGCCAATTTCACAGGCTCTAGAATCACCTAGGCAATAAGCCTTGAGGCACACCATCAAGATATTGTCTTGGTTTACTTTCTACTGATGTGATAAAACACCATGATGAAAAGAATTCATAGAAGGGCTTATTTGGTTTACAGTTCCAAAGAGATATGGTTTGGTCATGGTGGTGAAGCATGGCAGCAAGCAGCAGACATAGTGGCTAGAGCAAAGGCTGAGGGCTTTCATTCCAAACCATAAGCAGGAAGTAGAGTCCACTGTGTGGAGGTGACCTTCACTCACACTGTATTTAAGGCTGTGTCTCTTCATATTCAATTGTTAACTGATGAAATGGCAGTGAGCTAAATGCTTAACAGATTTTGGTATTGTCATTAGTATGACTCATTACTGATCTCCTGTTTTATAAATCCTAAAGAAAAGGTTACACTGTTTAAGAGCTGTATCAGATGTATCTTACTGCTGATTGGTTGTTATAAAGATCTGATGGCCAATAGTTAGGGCAGGAAGTGGAAGATGGAACTTCCAGGCAAAGAAAAGGACTCTGGGAAGAAGAAAGAAAACGGTCTTTTCATCAGGAGACAAGAAAGGAGCCATGACTATGGATATAGCTAGCCATGTTGTGGGACAGAGCTAGATGGTCAGGTAAACTTATGTGAGCTAATTGAGAGTTGCCCAGCTAAGACTTAAGCTTTGAAGTATTGAAAAGTCTCAGTCTCTTTATTTTTGGTTGGTGGGTCACCAGGTTCCTTCCATAGCACTGGGAATGGTATGAGGCTTTTGAAACCTCAAAGCCCACCCCCCAGAGACATACATCTCCAGCAAGGCTATACCTCCTAAACCTACCAAACAGCTCCACCTACTGGAGACCAAGAATTCAAATATCCGGGCCTATGGAGTATATTCTTAGGCATGTCTGTGAAGGGTTATCTGGATTAGGGTAATTGGAATGGGACCATCTGCCTTAACTGTAAGTAGCACTATTCCATGCGCTGAGGTGTCAGGCTGATAAAAAAGAGAAAACAGGCAAGCACTAGTGTTCCCTCCTTCCTGTTTCCTGCCTGTGATTGCAGTGTGATCCTCCAGCTCCTGTTGCCATGACGACCTTGCCATGATGGAGGTGCTCTTCTATGGTAAAATCATGTCCTTGTTTCAGTTGCTTACCAGGGACTGTGCTGCACTGATGAGTGAAGTAACTCACACAGCACTGCTGAGGTTCTGAGAGGGACCAGTGTGGTTCTGTCCCCACAGGGGTAGCAGAGAATGCAGTGGAGAAGCTCAGTGGATGAGGCATGAGGGATCCCAAGGAAGAGCAACAAGGAGCTGAAACCCAGGGATGAATACAAACCAATTTCTTTCTGAAGAAATACACTTTTGGCACAATGGAAAGGATGAGTTGGATAGTTGTCAAGAATGGCAGTACACCACTGTGGAGGCAGTTATGGTTCGGGATGGTGGCCTAACGCAGCTGTT
Source organism: Mus musculus (assembly GCF_000001635.26). NCBI lineage: Eukaryota > Metazoa > Chordata > Mammalia > Rodentia > Muridae > Mus > Mus musculus. The sequence goes on from NC_000071.6 coordinate 44,022,780, forward strand.
GTTGATGGAGAGAAGCCAGTGGATGAATGAAATATAACATGGAAGGCAAAGGGATGAAGGACAGAGGGAGATAGCCAGGACACCAATGCTCTGTGCAAGAAGAGAAGAAGAAATGGACCTTGGTCATGTGACCGGTGAGACAATGTGACAGTGTTGTGGAGGAGCTCAATGTGTTTAGAGCATACGCATGGGATTAGAGCAGACGTTAGTAGTAGCAGCTCAGAAATGGTTTCTTAACAATGGGGATGGATTGAAGAGACACACATCCTGGGGCTGATCTGGAGGACTTTAATCTTTGAAAAATGGGTGGTTGAAAGAGAGCCAGTGATAGAGAAAAAGAGAGGGAGCCAGAGAAGCAGGAAGGAAATCATGTAGGTGTGAAGTTGTCAACTGTGAGTGAGGGCTTTGCACAACTGCAGAAGGGAGTGCTCAACTTGAACACTGCTGCCCCCGCTGTTGTGTAGAACAGAAGTTTCTGCTGTCTTGAGAGGTGGGATGATGGGGGATGAAAATAAATTGGAGGGGGCCTGGGAGCTGTTGGGAGATCAGGAAGCAATGTAGACCATGCTGCTGAGAAGGCTGATGTGTGGGGAAGAGTGTTGGAAGGGAACTGTTGGTGGACATTCTTTCTGTTTAAAAAGGCGAATGGACAAAGTAGTTGGCACCTCTATTTTCCAAATATGTATACACACAGATCATTGGTGCGGACAGGTTGTGTACATAGATCACTGGCATGGACAGGCATGTGCACATAAGTCAGTGGTATGGACAGGTGTATGCACACAGATCAGTGTTGTGGACAGGTGTGTGCACATAGATCAGTGATGTGAACATAGGCTCAGGGTAAGAACACACTGATGTGTATTCCAAGGACCAGGAGAGAGGAGAAGCAGGAGGAGAATAAGGAGGAAAAACAAGAGCCATAGAGGAAGCAAAAGCGAACTGCCCCATGCAGGAGGGCTGGTTATGTTACTCAGTGTTAGAGCACATGGCTAGCTTGTGTAAAGCCCCAGGTTTGACTCCAGTGACTACAAAGAAAGTGAGAAAGCTAGAGGAAGGGATGGAGGAAAGACTGCAGTGAATCCTCCGGTGATCAGAAAGATTCAGAACAGTGATTACCCAGCCCTGATCTGTGTGGTTATGACAACACACAACTACTTCTGTGACCCGTCTTATCTTGGAAACATTTCTAGAAAGCCATAATAGTACACCTAGTGCCCAACTCACCAGTGCCTTTACTCTGACCAACTTGTCTCTCTTGCAGCTGGACATTTGGACCTTACCACATTTTCGTTTTTTTGGAGATGGGACTTTTTGGTGTAAGTACGAGTCCTGGCTGTCCTGGAACTAGCTCTGAAGACCAGCCTCTAGAGTGCTGGGCACCACCACCACCACCAACTGGCCAGATCTTACCACTTTAACACAAACCACAGAAACACATCTTTCCTCGGGGGCATCTTTCAGAGCTCACTCGCCTTCCTTCCCAGAGTTGCCAGGATGTGAATGACTAGACGAAGGGCATGATGGTCTCTGTGGCCTTTGCTAGAGTCTGGAGAACCTTGAAACAAGCACCCAGCCATGCAGATGGGACTATGTGATATCAGTGACTCTCCTGGAATTAATTTTTCTTCTGAAGTCTAGAATGATGATCTGGACATTGTTGCCAAGAGCTAAAGGAGGAAGCTTTGTAGTGGGCTTCAAAGAAACACACTCAAAAAAAGTTTGTAGTCACTGCTGAGTCCCCTAATCTCTGAGGAAGCCTGAAATTCTATGCTCTTTTCATCATTGTATCTCATGCAGTCCCTAAGAAGCTCTGGGTACCTTCAGAAGACACAATGAAAGGATGTCTAGATCTACATGAGGAGCCTTTTGGGAAATCAAGTTTTGAAAGCGACCCTGCTTCCAAGTAGATGGTGTCACTGTGTGCACCATATGCAGAGCATATCCCCATATGCGGTCTCAGCAGAACTGGAAATAGACCCTGCAGCTTCTACAAGCGAGAGTGTGGTTTGGAAGCAGACACTGCAGCCTTCTCATGGGTCTGGGGTGAACTGCACTGGAACCCAACCTTCCCTTTGCAATTGTCCAGTTGTCTACAGGATGGCTCAGGGGGTAGAACTGTCAGCAAGCATAGCCAAGCCTGCCATGAGCACAGGTAGGGATCAATGATAAAGAAGCCATAGGCACCCGCATCTGTGGCCCACCTTTATAAATCTGATGGCATATGACATTCTTAGCATTGTCCCTGCCTCCATCCCAAATTTTCTATAAGCCTTTGTCTCTGTAAAGACTTCTTAATCTACATAAAACTATCTAGACAGAAGTAGCATGGAAGCCTTCATCAAATTGTGAATGGATTCCTCAATTGCTTATTTGTTTGAAGCCAGATATCAGATTTTTGTCTTTGTTGTTGTTGTATCCATAATTTTTTTTTTACAATCTCATGAAGGGAGTAAATGTTTAGCCTAGTTTAAATTAAACTGATGGAGTATATATGCCAAAGTGTTCCAACGAGCCAGTTACCTGGGTTGTGAAAGTCCTAACATTAAGCTAATCTACCCATATCTATGATTAATTGAACAAAAAGCAAAATAAATACATTGTTTCTTTGCCAATGTAATTTGTTATTGCTTATTTCCCTCCCTGTTGAGAGGTAATCTCACTTGGAGGTCCTTCCCTCCATTCCTCCATCCCTCTGTCCCTACGTCCCTCCCTCCCTCCCTCCCTGGCTTGTATCCAGAGCCTTGCAAGGCCTCGACCTCTAGACCATTTCTCCAGTCCTGAAGAAGAATGCTTTAAAACTACGTGTGTGAGCAAATAGGCTTCTCGTGTGGAACACTTTCTTGGATCCTGACAGGCCCTAGGCCATTCAATTTAAGAATACTTTTAGAAGCAGGGCAGTGGTGGCTCACGCCTTTAATCCCAGCACTTGGGAGGCAGAGGCAGGTGGATTTCTAAGTTCGAGGCCAGCCTGGTCTACAGAGTGAATTCCAGGACAGCCACAGCTATACAGAGAAACCCTGTCTGGAAAAACCATTAAAAAAAAAAAGAATACTTTTAGACATATCTACATTAATGTTAATGAAGGTACATGATACTAGAGCCTGTTTTTGGGGGGGGCATACTTAGAAACACAGAGTATGAAAAAACCTGATTTGAATCTGTGTTTAAAGAGACAGAGAAATGTATTGCACCTGCTTTCAGGTCTTCCTCCTCATAGCAGAGACAGTGAAAGCTGATGGTTGGTAGTTTGGTTCTCCATCTCCCAAAGGAGGTTTTTCCCATCCTTACTTCCCCTTGGGCCTGTTTACGTATCCTAGTACTACTCTCACCGAGAGCACTAGAAGCCCGGCCAGCTTCCTCGGTGACACATTCATTGCCACTGCACCCGAATCCCAGTTTGCCATCTGGTGCCATCCTTGGGCCTACTGTCCTTCTTGGTCTCAATATCCCCCAGGAAAGCTCATCCAAATACCTGAACTTACATGTGGATATCTTTAAAGCAGGGATAGTCCCTCCTGTCTGCCACAGGCTCCCCACCATCGGGTACTTATCACCTACTCTGGTCCCTAATTCAGGCTACTCATCTAAATCCTAAGGTACTTAAATCAAACCCTGCTTTAAATCAAGTCCCTGGAGTTTGGGGTTAGCAGTACTGCTAACAGGGGACAATGGTGTCTCTGCTTCTCATGCGTGAGTGGGTGAGCGAATGAAGATAATGAAGGAGCCAAGGGTGTTGTGCAGCTCGAGAAGATTCTTGTGACAGCTGCTTTAGAAAGGAGCACAATGTGACTTCAGAGGCTCCAGAGTGAGCCCAAGAGGCTGCAGGTTCCTTAATAGCACACTCAGCACCACCCTCCTCCTCATGCTTCTACGGTATGACAGAAAGGAGTGAAGACTCACGCCATGAGGAAGATGCCTCCAGTGTTGGACACACAGCCTCTTCTAGTTGGGGTGGCATGCTTGTCATAGCCAAACACACCACACAGCAAGCCCAGGAAAAAGAAGGTCACAATGAGAGTCAGCAGAAAGCAGACAATCAAGCCACCCAGCCACCTGCAGGAAAAAAAAAAAGTAGTGTTAGCGTACAACGTTAGGTTGTGAGTCGTCTTTAATGTCCGGGTCATGTCTCCAGCCCCACTATTATGTCAAATGGGCAATGGCTATTGTACTGGCTGGTTCTGTATGTCAACATGATACAAGCTGGAGTTATCACAGAGAAAGGAGCTTCAGTTGAGGAAAGGCCTCCATGAGATCCAGCTGTAAGGCATTTTCTCAATTAGTGATCAAGGGTGAGAGAGGATGGGTGGTGCCATCCCTGGGCTGGTAGTCTTGGTTCTATAAGAAAGCAAGCTGAGCAAGCCAGGGGAAGCAAGCCAGTCAGGACTATGGCCTCTGCATCAGCTCCAGCTTCCTGACCTGCTTGAGTTCCAGTCCTGACTTCCTTTGGTGATGATCAGCAATATGGAAGTGTAAGTTGAATAATCCCTTTCCTCCCCAACTTGCTTCTTAGTCATAATGTTTTAAGTAGGAATAGAAATCCTGACTAAGACAGCTATATTGGCTGAACATGGGCTAAGGCTGGTGTAGTCTTGTTCACTTAACGTCAGAGGGCAAGCCTTCATGACAAGAGCCCTTTCTACTCCTGCTTCTTAACCAAACCAGCCAATACACTTTCCTTTGGCTGTGTGGTGCCTTCTCTCTATGGTAGCGGTGAACACACACAAGCATCACATGGGGCTCATAGCAGACCCAAGCTTCCTCAGGGCTCTGATCAAAACACACCTGAGACATTCAAGCCCTATCACATTTCTCAGTGTTGGAAGCTGTGGCAATGGTTTAGGTAGATGACGGAGAAAGCATAGCAAGCTCCTCTCCCTTTATGAAATCTCTTTTGGAATTACAGGAATATTCCTGGCCAAATCAGAAATACTCTGTGTGGCCGATGCATGAGACATTTAGAATTTTATGAGCATCCTAAATCAAATGTCTGCAGAATGCAAAACTTCGTTTTGTAATGGTCCCGGGAGACGGCTTAGGATAATGGAGCCTCAATTAGGTCTTACTGGCATTCCTGGGACGTGTACCAACTTTCCCCAAAGCTGAGGAGCACTCAAGGCTAAGAATGCTTCCCAACGTTGAAGACACCAAGACGCAGCAGTTTCTGTTCATCTTGGGGCCTCCTGACAGAAGTGGACACTAAAGCTTTTCATTCAATTAAAAGCAATGTTGGTAATTACACTAATAGCTACCAGCAGTCATTCTGTGGGAGGTTCATTCCAGATATGAGGAAGGCCAAATCAAATAAACTAGGGAGCCCCACTTCAGAGAACTTTCAGGATTAATGAATAAAATGATTAGTTGAAATAGTTTAAAACAAAACAAAAGCTTTATGGTCTCCAAGCAAGGCTGGAGGAAGGACGGGAGAGGAGGTGGAAGGGGCAGACAGATAAATGTGCTATGCTGTCTTGTTTGTGAAACAACAATGGATTTGTAAGATGTCTGCCCCAGTGTCTGCTGGGGTGTCCTAGCCCCACAAAAGAAATGCGATATGAGCCCCTAGAAGCCTATCCATTTCAGTGATCTAGGGCACAGCCAGACGGCGTGACCTTAAAGGAGTCCTTTCCCTTTTCTGAGCACAGAAATCCTTATCTGCAAAACAGCCATGCACAGAACATAACTCGTTGGAAACACTGTTGGAAACATCGTGCATAAAATGCTTAGTGAACTCACTGAACCATCCCTTCCCCTAAGGCGACAATCTTATTATCTGTCTTGTGTACTCATGAAAAAAAGGAAGCCAGGCAAGAGAGAGAGCCTCTAAGCTCTCCAGAGGGCAAGTACTAAGACTGCGTGCGCCCTTGAGAGAAGAAAGTACACCTCACTCCCCATGCAACCCCTAAGTCCTTCCCTCTCCATGCTCTGTCTGGAATGTCCACTCTCACGCTCCAGGTCCAAGCACACAACCTGCACTATTTAAGCCCCAGACACAGAAGCTCCCACAAGTCCCCCAACCCCTGGCTCAGATACGAACCTAGTGGCCTCACATCACAGCTCAGAAGAACAGATTCCTTCAGAAAACACCAGCCTCTGTGCATTTGCTTCAAAAATCAATGAGGACATTTTCCCTAATACCCTTCTTGCTTACTTTTACACTTCCAGATCCCGGCACGCGTTTGGCTTGCTAACTATAGCAAAGCTTCAAGAAGCAATCAACTGAACTGTTAGCTGTGTGGCTCAAGGATTTCCAGTCCCTTGATTTTTCCTTTTAAACAAGGAGTGTCTCATGAATACAAATGTCACCGTTACTCAGAAACCATTGGCATTTAGAATGTGTGTGTGTGTGTGGGGGGGGACGCGTGGCTCAGGCATGAATATGCTTTTATAGGGCAGAAGTTGACGTCAGGCATCTTCCTTGGTCACTCCCCACCTTAATTTTTGAGTCAGGATGTCTCACTAAAGCCAGATCTCATCAGTTGACTGGCCTTGGACTGACTGGCCAACAAGCTTTAGGGATCCACCAATACCGCTCCCCTCCAACCCCAGTATTAGAGTTACACTGCACCTCTTCCGTGACTTATTTTTACTAAAATGGGTAAAAAAAATGGGTCCTAGGGATCCAAACTCAGGTCCCCACATTTGCACTGCAAGCCATTTACCCAAGTTTCATCTCCCCAGGGCCCTCGACTTTCATAAAGGAACACGGTTGGGGTTGCTCACACCAGCACCACTTGACTCCATAAGGTTATTGTGGGATTATGTCATGTTTTAGACCCATACAAAGCAAGCTTTGCATGCCCCTCTTTTGCCAGCTCCAAGGGCACACTCACCAGTACGAGTCATATTCTTCCAGCTTGGGCAGCTCCTGGTTTAAGTATCTGTTGCTGTTATTAAGGTAATGGGAGACCTGTAACAGCATATCCTCAATAGGAATACTTTGGCTCATGTCCTTAATGTTGGAGCTAATGGAGTCCAAGGTATTTTTGACGTCTGCAAACAAAGGGACCACAGTCACTCACTCTCAAACAGAGAAGACAGAGACCTCGTTTGGATACAAGGAAAAGTCACTTAAGTTTTCCTCATGTGAGTTTCTAACAAAGTAAGATTCTATAGCAAGCACAAAGACCATCTACACGCAAAGGCCAAACCAAACAGTGAATCTAAGCACAGAATTAGTGAGATGGTACTGAAGTCAAGCCAATCTCTTGAAAAAAAAAAAAAAGGTTGGGGGGGTGTCAGGTGACTAAAATGCAGGTATGCCTACTGAGTGCCAAGCATGTCTGTTAATATTCAGCTCCCTCACCAAGGCAGTGTCTGCCTTACTTCTGTCTTTAGTGTGACCCAGGGGCTCATCTGGGTTAAACTGCTGACCCATCGTTCTCTTTAGGAAAGTTGCTGTTTGTTTTAAAGAAGTCCTATCATATGATTTCTGGAACAAGAGAAATAAAAATCCCACTACTTAAGAAAGGGCTTCGGTGGCAGGCATGGCGGTATAAGGTAATTCCAGCACTTGGAAGGCAGAAGTAGGTGGACTGCAGCCAATCTGAGGACAACTTGGTCCATATAGGAAATACCTTTTGTCAAAGGCATAGGGGTGTGCGGAGGGGATGAGTAGGGAGAAGGAAGGAGAGGGAGGGAAAGAAGGAACAAGAGAGAAGGGAAGTGGAGGAGAAATAGACTAAAAATAGGAAGAAATGGCATTCATGGGAATAAGTCTCTTGCATTACTTCCTGAAAAAGTGATTTCAGTTGTTCATTTAAAAATTGCTTGCCTGCTGGGGTGTGGTGGTACAATACCTTTAATCTCAGCACTTGGGAGGCAGAGGTAGACAGATCTTTGTGAGTAAGAGGCCAGCCTGGTCTACAAAGTGAGTTCTAGGACAGCCGGCAGGACTGGTACACAGAGAAACCCTATCTCTAAAAGTCCTAAATAAATAAATAAATAATAATAATAATAATAATAATAAATTGCTTGACTCATCCAACTGGAGACTTATTACAGAAGTCCACCTGTGTTTTTGACATGTCAAAAACAACACAATTCCTATGCTCAGTTTCCACTCAGATCCATAACGGCTCCCCAGAGTGGAGATTTAAATCCAAGGACACCCCAGTTTTCTAGAATGTGCTGCTCTGGCCCAACAGATCCTAGATCACAGCCTCCTGCTCAAACTGTGCCACCTGGACCAGCACTCCCACCAATCTAGAGGTTAGGTTCTGACCCAGATGTGCCACGAACAAACACAATAGTTAAAAGTCTCCTGGCCCTGGCTAGCAGAGAAAGAGAAACTGCCAAGGTAAACAGGGCCGAAGCTCTACAAACTCTTCTTAGCACTCTGCTGGACTCTGCATAAGCAGGAGAGGTCTGAGGCTTGGTTCCAAATGTGACTGTAGACTAAAAGGATGGGAACCTTTGAAAACGTGTTTTCCACAGGGATTTGACATTTAGAAACAGACAGCAGCTGAGCACACCGTGCTTGGAGGGCTCTTGTACAAAAACTTCTGAAGATTCTTAGCTGCGGGGTCTCACAGGCCACTTCAATGGAAGTGACATGAAGATCCAGTCTGCTTTGAGCAGATCTTTAAGGGCCCGTCTTGCCCTCGCCCTAGGAGATAAGGTACAGCCATGACAGTGTTGGTGACTGAGGGGCAGCTGAAGCTCTTTCTAGTCAAATGTATTCTTCAGGCCTCAATGTGCAGGGTGCGCTTTTTGAAGAAGGCTCCTACTGTTACCTCCCCACTGTGCCTACCTTGCACTCTGTGTTGCCAGAGTAGGATCTGTGTGTATGACTGGCTGAAGGAGAGTCTAGTGGCCATGCCTAATACTTTCTCACAGCTCCAACATGAGGAGGAGCCTGGCACAAAGTAGGCACTTTTAAAAATATATATATATATATTCAGGCTAGGACTGAAGGCTCAAAGTATGGGAACTAACGTCATAAAAATAAACTAACGTCCAGGCTGAGAGATGGGCACTTGTCTGGTCTTGGGATGACGCTGAATCTTGTTTAAGCAATGACACCGGAAACGCCATGCTAAGCTCATGCATGCAGCACACTTACAACAGAGGACTGACTGCTCGTATGGGCAGGAAGAGGTCCAGGGAGGAGAAACAAGAAACCAAACACAAAGATTAGTAAGCAGGCAGCTATGAGGCATCCAGCATGCAGTAAGTAGCCTTCAGATGTCACTTAAGAGGAGCAGGAACTTGCCTTTAGTTATCTTTTTATAAAGTTTTATTTATTTTGCTTTATGTGTATAGGTGTTCTGCCTGCATGTGTGTCGGCATCACATGTATGCAATGCCCAAAAGGAGCCAGAAGGGGGAGTCAGATGCCCTGGAATTGGAATTAGAGATGGTTGTAAGCTGCCATGTGGGTGCTGAGAACTAAACCCTGATCCACTGGAAGAGCAGCCAGTGCTCTTAACTGCTGAGCCATCTCTCCAGGTTCTAACATAGAACATCATGTTTTTAAAATCACATGATAAGAGGATAAAGTCAGTACTGGGAAGATCATCTTCAGAGAGAGGCTATAATCTTACTCAGCTTCCGGCAAATAATCCCAAGTGCACACCCTGCTTGGTATAAAGAGCTTCCTATATTGTGTCAGTCTGTACACTCACTCCCCAGCACCATAACCTAAATGTAGCACAGTTCAGTAGTTCCTAAAATCTCCTCAGCATAGACTTGAGTCTCTAAACTTCTAAGCAGCCTTGAAGCCTAAAGGACCATGGACAGAAAGAAACCCCTTCCACAAAGACAAATTCTTCTGTACTGTCATCTCAGAAATATAACAATCTGGGGGTGGCGTTCCCCTCATTATAACAGGACCTTCCAAATCGCAACGGTTGTAAGCCCCAGAAGAGCCCACTTAGGGAGTGATCACCCAGTGATACCTTTACCATATAGCAACAAACATTACTTAAGAACGTAAGTGTTTTTCTTATCTATATCACCACTGACTACATAATGGCATAATCAAAATGTTTGACATTCTATATCTGGCACTCCATATTAATGTCTGATATTGCATAGGATATAGTGACAGACTTTTTTTTTTAACTAGAAGAGAACAATAGCATTTATAACAAGCCCTTCCTTTATACCCACCAATCAGAGCATTACCAAAGAGAGGAAAAGAAAAACCTTGACGTATGACTCTTACCTTTGATGACATCCACAGTTTGGTTTTGTATTGTATTGGGTATTTCATCAATTGTCGTATACCCCTAAAAATATTTCAAAATGAATTGAAGATAAGTTGGCTTATATTCCATTTTATATCAAGTAGAGAAGAAAAATTAAGACATAACAGTTATCTTACGATTGAAATTACCTTAATATAACCATCAGAGGTCTAAACAGAAGGACCCTTTAGAAAAAAGTGCTGCTTTTTTGTGTTGTGCAGTAAACCCATGGTCTTGCACTTGCTAGGCAAGTGTTGTGTGGCTGAGTCATATGCCTAGGCTGAGACAATGTTTTTTTTTTTTCTTTTTGAGGGGGCGGGGTGTTTCTGAAACAGGGTTTCTCTGTATAGCCCTGGCTATCCTGGAACTCACTTTGTAGACCAGGCTGGCCTCGAACTCAGAAATCCGCCTGCCTCTGCCTCCTGAGTGCTGGGATTAAAGGCGTGCACCACAACGCCCGGCGAGACAATGTTTTTTTAACTGGATAAATCAGAGATCAACTCAAAGGCTTTTCAGCCTAGAGGAAAGTCTTTTGGAAAGCCCGAAGAAAGATAAAGCCGTTGTTTGCACCAAGGAAATAAGAACCACAGGCCATTGGTACATTAAAGATGTTGAGCAAAGACATTCAAGGGGTGTACTGGCTAGTTTTGTGTCAACTTGACACAGCTGGAGTTATCACAGAGAAAGGAGCTTCGGTTGAGGAAATGCCTCCATGAGATCCAACTGTAAGGCATTTTCTCAATTAGTGATCAAGGGGGAAAGGCCCCTTGTAGGTGGGACCATCTCTGGGCTGGTAGTCTTGGGTTTTATAAGAGAGCAGGCTGAGCAAGCCAGAAAAGAACATCCCTCCATGGCCTCTGCATCAGCTGCTGCTTTCTGACCTGCTTGAGTTCCAGTCCTGCATCCTTTGGTGATCAACAGCAGTATGGAAATGTAAGCCGAATAAACCCTTTCCTCCCCACCTTGCTTCTTGGTCATGATGTTTGTGCAGGAATAGAAACCCTGGCTAAGACAAGGGGGAAACATATGCAAGTTTTTTTTTTTTTTATGTAAAAGAGAAAGTAGTATATAAAGGCTAAAACCACCAAGTCACAGATAAAGGAGAGGGAGAGAGAAGTGAGTGCCAGGCTGAGGGCATAGTTTATGAAAAAGCATAGCGTTTAGAAAGGAAATAAATAAAATGAAATCAGTAGAGCAGCTCCTGGGCAGAGCGGGGCAGCACTCTGTCTCAAGAATAAGGTTAAGTCTACACTGTACCCTCAACTAAGCCCAAGAATGCAGAGGTCAAGGTCGTCATAGAATCTCACTGCTTCCTATGTTCCTATGTACTAGACTGCCCTTGATGTAGAGTAAGCTACCTTAGTTGTTCCAAGGAGCATACCCTTTTGACGAGGCTCTCCAGATCAGTTTTGTCGACTTCAGTAACAGTGTTGAGTTCTCTATCCACTGATGGGAGCTGGAAATTTATGAAACAAATAATAAAAAAGGTGATTAACCTTCAAACATGCTCATGTGTTGGTGCACACACACACACACACACACACACAGAGTCATCTCATATCCAGGTCTCAGGATGAAACAGAATAAGGTTTGGGGAAATCATATTCTGTTCAAAGTGGCATCTATGAGAACTGATTTTTAACGTTTTCAGTTCTGCTGTAGGCAGCTAATGAGGTACAGGTAAAATATGTGTGGCTGCTAGCACAATTGCTAGTGCTGAACATATCTAGTGAAGTTATAAGCAAACTTAATAAAAATCACTTTTAGAAGTAAAACGGGGGTTTAGACGGCAGTCTAAATGAAGTGAAACATGCACCAGGCTTTGGGTTGGCTCCTCCACATGAAACAAAACAAAACAAGTAAACAAACAAAGAATACTAAAATCAAATAATGCAGCTGGTGGTTTCATTGGATAGAAGTCTGGAACCAGTTTTCCAAGTCCAGAATTACAAGTGGGTTCCAAGTAGAATAGCTCTTGGCACCTGGGACCCAAGCCCTGGGGCTCTCACCATGACACACATCAAGGACACACCACCAGCTCTTGAAAGAGGTCCTTGGTGAATGTGGAGAACTTGTCTCATTATGAGAAGCCACACATAAACTTAACTGAAGGCCCCTCCCTTGAACAAGTGGCATATTCAAAACTGCCAATGTCACAACACAAAAAGATTGAGAAGCAAACCCCATATTAAAGAGGAAAGAAAGACACAATTCTATCACAACACAAGATCAGGACTTGCAAAGAAGTGTCAGGAGCCATGGAGGATTTGTTTAGGCTAGCAGGTGGCCTTTCTGGAGGTGGCCCACCATTTTCACATGGACTGCGATGGATGAGTTTGATGGCAAGGTTCAAAGAGACTTCATGTCAGGATTGTTTCTTGCAGCTGATATGCCTTTCCTGTCATTATTAAATGAATATAATAATTCCCTGGGTTCCTGGAATATAATAATTCTGACTGCCTGGACAGAGAAAGGAGCGATAGCAATACATTTTTAACTTAATTCCCCGCTGCTAGGCAACAGGTGCTAATTGTTCAAGCCGGTGGTTTTTAACCACAGAATCATCAAGAAAGTTTTTAGGAATTTGTTTTAGAAGTTCTTGGCAAGGACTCAGTATAGTTAGAAAGCTAGAAGGCTAGAGACCATCAGTCTTTAAAGCTACCTCTACATCTAACTCTGTGTCCCACTTCAGCCCATTCCAAGCCAGGCAGGATACGGGAATTTTTATTAAAAACTTGACATCAGAAGACACCATGTAGAGTGGACAGGAGTAATGTTCTGTGTTCTGTGTCCTAACTTTGATGTGCACATGATGATTGATGATTGTGCTACACAAAGTGTAGAAACATATTAAACTACTTAGCTATAAAAGGGATAGGTCAGCATTTTACCACAAACTTAGTTTTCAAGAAAAGGACTGTATACGATATTGTATAACAGTATGAAGAAGCAGATAAAGCAAGTGGGACAAATTGTTGAACGTCAGTGTCCTCCTTAAGTTTAACTGTCAACTTAACATAACAAGCATCGGTCACCTGAGAAGGAAATCTCAGCTGAGGGGTTGTCTAGGTCAGATTGACCTAGAGCCTGTCAGTGGGGCATTATTTTGATTAGGAGCCTATGTGGGAGGACCCAGCCCACTGCAGGGGGCACCATTCCCTAGGCAGGCTGTATATGAAAGCTATGTAAGTAAGTAACAGCAAGCCAGCAAGTAACATTTCTTAGTGGTTTCTGCTTCAAATTCCTGCTTGAGTTCTGCCTTTATTTCCCTTAAGGGTAGACTGTGATCTGGAAGTGTAAGCCAAAGAAACCTTTTTCTCCCCTAAATTGCTTTTGGTCAGAGTGTTGTATTACAACAACAGGAAGGAAAGCAGAACACTTGGAAATGGTATCCAAAGCCATGGAAGGAGTGCCATGGATTTACAACTTTCCCACATGTGCAAAAGTCATATTAAAAAGCAATAGTTCCAGGTGTGGTAGTATATACCTGCCTTCCCAGCATTAGGCAGCTGAAGGCAGGGGGTAAAAGTTTGAGGTCTGCCTAGATTGCTTAAAAAGTTCCAGGCAGGTACGGGAATTATGAGACCCTGTCTCAAAAAGGCAAACAACAAGGAATAAAACATTATCCTCTCTAAAGATCTATTCCAAATAGCTAAAATAGGACTGACCTTTAAAAGTACATTTGATGACTCCCAAAATAATTCAGCAGATATGCAATGATAGTATATGTGAAGTCTTTAAAAAAAAATAAACTCATAAAATATGAAAGTGAGAAAAAGTATGGTAAAATGTTATTTTATATAGACAATGAATGGTAATATAACTAAATATATTAATTATAATTAATATCACAAATATGAAATTGTATGCATCTCAGATGAGGAGATAAATTTTAGAGAGTAATGGAATTGTCCACTCTAGCATATGTGGTTATTATGCCTTGTTTTGGGGTGCTTTTAGTATTTTACGTATTGGATGTGCATATGGAGGTGTGTACACATATGAGTGCAGTGCGTGTGGGGAACAGGAGAGGATAATGGAGCCCCTGGATCTGGAGTTATAGGCAGCTGTGAGCTACTCAAGTGTTGGAAACTGAGCGCAGGTCTTCAGCAAGAGCCGCAAGTGCTCCAACCTGTGGAGCCTTCTCCCACATCCCAGTGTGCCAAGTTTTAAAAACTATTTAAACATGAGCTTGTATTATGCTCTTTTTCTATCTGAACTTACCTTAATAAACCATCAAATGGCACAGAACTTTTCAACAGCCCCCTCCCCTTCATATTGTTTACTTCCGTTGCATCCATTCCAGCAAAGTGACTAAAGGTCCCGAAAAGAGTCCCAGAGCACCAGATGTTACTCCTTGCCATCCCAAGCCACTGTGCACCCGGCAGGTGCACCCAGTCTTAGCCCTGATGAGCCTCCTCTCGTTCTCCTGGCTGTGACGTGCTCACGCCCACTCACCTGACTTGAATTGAGGCTGCTCCCCAGACTGCTTAGGCTTGGTCTGATGCTATCGCAGATCTTGCTGGCTGGATCTGAGGTACAGTCACTGCTGCTGAGCGAATTCTCGATGCTGTTTCTCACAGAGCTCAGGTTGGTATTGAGCTGGGTGGCTGCATCTTGGAGACTTTTCAGGCTGCTGCTCATGTTCTGCAGGGCATCCTTGGTCTGTTTGATGGCTGTAAGAACATAGCCAGAATCAGAACTGGCCAGAAGAGTATCTCAAAAAAAAAAAAAAATTCCTGAAGATGAGTTCAGACAACTGCAAAGGACAATTGGACAGGACACACAAGAGAAACCAGAGCTCCTTGCCAGCCCCTTCACCCAGTGCATCTCCTCTCCACCAGGTCTCATTTATTAAGCAGGAGTCGAGCACAAACTCAGGAACATAATGGGGACACCCGAAGAACCACTAATTGGTCAACGAAGCAGTTTAATTCACTTAAGAATCAACTACATCTGTACACAGGCTACAAGTATTAAGAGAACAACCATTTACCAGACAGAAATGGGCAGGTGGCAGGTGAAGACCTTGAGGGAGGTCAATAAAAAGTCATTACACATACTTAGGAAAAAAGCTATCATGAAAGTTGGTGGGATGGCACACAAAGTAAAGGTGATTGCTGCTGACAAGCTGAGTTCAGTCCCTGGGATCCACATAGTAGAAGAGAATGAACTCTTATAAGCTGTCCTCTGGAGTCTAACATCTGTACCCCCACCCACTCACAAAATAAATACAGACACAGTAAATATATACATATAAAGAAGAAAACATGGCATAAGGAACCCCATTATTTTTTATTAGCCTTCAAATTTTTAAAAATTGATGAAACAATACACACTGATATGTAAATCTGAAGGGGAGGAGTTATCTAAGTAAGCCCTGAACATAAGAAATGGGGATGCAGAATTTGGAGTCTACCCTTGTTGCAGGGTTTTCCTTGTCCAATTACATTAGTGCAGAGGAGGCTTGTGATTGGACATGGAAAAGGGAGGCAGCGCTAAGAGGGCGGGGGTGGGGGGGATGTGTGTGTGTGTGTGTGTGTGTGTGTATGTCTCAGGAGAGAGAGAAAGGAAGATGGCGGTGGACATGAATCAGCGTGTCTATGACTAGCCAGCCACAGGTTGTTATGATATCATAAAGGTTAGAGTATTGGGATAATTTGTCTAATCTAGGTGGGCAGCTTTTATCATTATCAATTGGTTCTGAAATTATTGTATGGGCTTCTTGTATATTGAGAATTTATTGATATATAAATCAGATTGGTTAGCCATAATCATAAGCTTTAAGAGTTTTGATTCTACTGGGTAATTAGGTGTCAAGATGGCTGACTGTGGGGTGTGTGGGGTGTTGTGTGGTAGTGAGAGGAATTCACCCACCACCACCCCAGAGAGTTGGTGGGCAAAGAGACCACCGAGTTGAGTTCACCCAGGGGGAGACCTGTGGCCCAGTGGGGCTGGAGAGTTGGTGGGTTCATTTTTGATTATTTCTCATAACATGCCTTGCTGGGCTTTGGTCTCCCTTTGGTCTACTATTTCCTTGCTACATTCCCTTTTCTCCTTTTCTGGAATGGGAATGTATATTCTGTGCCATTGTAATGTTGGAAGCATGAAATTTGTTGGTGATTTTTTTTCTTTTCTTTTTTTAATTGTACAGTGGGTCACAGTAAAGAGATTGCTTTGAGTCTCAAAGATACTTTGGACTTTTGAACAATCTTCGGACTCTTCAAAAGAAGGGGAACATTTGAAGTTGGACTAAATGTATTTTGCTCATGGGCTTGTGGAGGCCAGGGAGTGGAAGATGGTCTGGATGAGAAACGTTCCTCAGCATTTCAGGCATTTGAAACCCTGGTTGCTGGTTAGTAAAGGGTGCTGCTTGGAAAAGCTATGCAACTTTAAGGAGGTGGATCCTTGCTGTAGGAAGTGTGTCACTAGGTCAGTAGGGTAGGTGTTGAGAGTTTGTAGTCTTACACCTCTTGGCCCTCATTTGATCCCCGCCATCATCTCTGGAACTCTAAGCTCCAATGATCTCCTCCTTAAGGTGCATTTGGTCATAGCATTTTATTACAGCAACAGAAACGTAACTGACTGACTATTTCTATATAATTAAATGAAACATCAAAACAATGAGGTAGAAGGTTTGAATTAAAGCTAGAGCAGTAAGTGAGGGTACAGTTTTAGATTCAGTCTAGCTTAGACCCAGATCCCAGCTTTCCTGCTTCCTGTGACACCATTTCCCGAAAGTCTCTGTGTCAGTTAATCATGTTAAGATGTTATGCCACTCCTGGGCATATACCCAAAAGATGCTCCAACATATAACAAGGACACATGTTCCACTATGTTCATAGCAGCCTTATTTATAATAACCAGAAGCTGAAAAGAACCCACATGTCCTTCAACAGAGGAATGGATACAGAAAATGTGGTACATTTACACAATGGAGTACTAGTCAGCTAATTAAAAACAATGAATTCATGAAATTCTTAGGCAAACGGTTGGAACTAGAAAATATCATCCTAGTGTGGTAACCCAGTCATAAAAGAAGACACGTGGTATGCACTCACTGATAAGTGGATATTAGCCCAAAAGTTCAGAATACCCAAGATACAATTCACAGACCGTATGAAGCTCAAGAAGAAGGAAGGCCAAAGTGTGGATGCTTCAGTCCTTCTTAGAAGGGGGAACAAAATATTCATGGAAGGTAGAGGGTGGGAGAGACTTTGGAGAAAGAGAGGAGGAGGAGGGGAAAAGAGGGGGGCAGGATCAGGTATGAGAGAAGACAGGGATGGTATACAGAGGGTTAGGAATTTGAACAGAGCTGTGTAGCAATGGGTGATAGCCACCAGCAAGTCCCAGATGCCAGGAAAGCAAGAGGCCCCCAGGACCCTACGGAGATGAGATTAGCCAAAATTCCCAACAAAAGGGAGGGAGAACCTATAGAGACCATATCCAGAAGTTAGGCAAGGCCCCCGGTTGGGGAATGGGGCACCCACTCATTTCCAATATTTTAACCCAGAATTTATTGTGTCCAGTCAGCAGATCACATGTCTGGGTTCTAGTCTGGAAAGGCATCTTGGAAACCTGGAAGAGAAGAGGGGCTAGGCGGCGCGAGAGATAGATGCAGCTAAGACAGTCATTCTGATCAAAGCTCAATTTTACTATTTTGACACTCAGTTATGAAGGAGGGGAAGGGGCCCGATTCCCGCCAAATAATCCTGGGGTAAGGTTGCAGGTGAACACGTGATGGCTCCCTGGAGAGCTGGGTCACTCTGATACCCTGTGGGTTTAGGCTTTGTTCTCACAGGTGGTAGGTAGGCCTCAGCTCTTAAGAGATGTGAACTAGCCTGACTAAGCTTTGAGAATCTGCTCAGAACCTGGAAGAAGCTTCCGGTGCTGGGGTGTACAACCCCTGGTCTACAATTCTATAACCTTACCCAAGTAAAAATATTTTGAAACCTGCTTTAATCTTTGCTCTTGATTTTGTTCCAACCATACCTCAATAATGTTTAAACTGTCACCAAGACCACTCGAAGTCAGCTGTGCATAGTTTCCACCCACCAAGACCCTGCCCAAGTACAGACTGTTAGATCTCAGAAAGTACACATATCCAAGAATGAGCTCAAGCCGGACCAAAGAAGGGTTTCTGACAGCTACATAAAAGCCAGCATTCCTCAGGAACTTGTGAAAGAGGTTCCCATCCCCCCAGAGCAGTCATTTCCCTTCCCTCCTGCAGAAGGCACACATGGGTCTCCATTGACATATACCTATGGTGCCTATCACCATAGCAATGTGCTGGCCTTCAGGGTCCCTCAGCCCCTACTCCTAAAGTACTTACTTGTTCATTCCAAAGTCCCTGTACTAGCATCCTGA
Source organism: Mus musculus (assembly GCF_000001635.26). Taxonomy (NCBI): domain Eukaryota; kingdom Metazoa; phylum Chordata; class Mammalia; order Rodentia; family Muridae; genus Mus; species Mus musculus. Next base: position 44,041,333 of record NC_000071.6, read on the forward strand.
GTCTCCTCACCGCCTCCTCTACCCTAAAACTCCAACGCCTGCCCCAGTTCATGGGCTTCTCACCCCACAGCTACTCATCCTTATAAGTCACATGATTCTTACACACACATACACTCACACACACACACACACACACACACACACGAGGGAGGGGCACCCACCCTGCTCTTTTGCTTCTTTTGGAGACAGCCCTGGCCATGTCCAGTCTACTTTCTCTCTCCGCTCTGGACTCTTACAGACACCTCTAAATATCTTCTCTCTCTTACCCACAATAAAACCTTCCCCCCTAATAATGTAGGGACCATCTTGGCAGGTTTTTTACTGTGCCCTATCATGTACAGAAACTCAAAAAAACTATTTACCACTAGGAAAGACAAGGAACGTAGGATTAAACAGAACAGAATGCAAGAGGATGACAAGAAAGCACATGTGTTGGCTTCAGTTGGCTTTATCTCATTGCTCTGTCCTTTGACTTCAGTTACTTTCACTGGAGAAACAAAGAAAGGCACGTGATACAGTGAGCTGATGGCCCAGGAAGCCTGTGTTTATTTAGTCACTGTCTAGAAACATTCTAGCTAATGAGGACCATCCTGTCATGTCCCTGGAAGGACCCAGTGATTATAAATCTATATTTTCTAAGAACTTCAAAGCATGTTATGCCCCTAAAATAACTCAGTGTCATCCCATGATCCCAGACTGCATGCATTTGAAGAAAGCAGCAAAGACCTTTCAGATCCTTAATTTCAGCTCAACTCTTAATTCTTAATTCCAGCCAATTAACAGTCCAAACCTCTTTCCCTTTGTGTGGACTGACCTGCAGCCCACATGTAATGTTCTCAGTCAACTTTTATGTTTCTGCTCTCTCTATACAGTCCATGTGCTCTAGACCCTTAGACCTTAAAAGACCCCCGGAGCTTAGCAAAACTGGCACCATGATACAAGTACTATTTGGGCCTTGGGACCCAGCTGGTGGGCTGCTAAAACAAAGTCCTAATCCATCAAAGTCCATAATTCTGGAAAGAGTCCCAAAATGTAACCTCGCTTTTTGGTTTCTGTAGTTCTGCTTCTGGCTAACTGTTCTTGCTAACTGAGGATTTGGTTTTTTTGTACCTAAATGCTCTCTCTGAGAAAGGTTTGGGACTACACTCAGGTGTCAAACATCCAGTGTGGTCGGCAGCTGGCTAATGAAGACTTTCCATTGGCTTGAACCCATGTCCAAGTGGTCTTCTCTACCTCATAACACATGAGGAAAAAAAAATCACATTACTGGAATGGCTCACTGAGCAGATGTGACGACACATTCCTGGCCACAGTAGAGACTTAACTTACTCAAGCTGGCCTTAAAATGAGCTTTAATAATATGAGAAGCACAAAGAAAATACAATGTGGGAAGAGGGCTGAGAGACATCTCAGTGCTGCTGCTGCTACAGAAGACCTGGGTTTGGTTCCTGGTTCCCTACAATGGAGGTTTCCTCTAACTACAGATGGAAGGGGACCTAATGTCCTCTTCTGATCTCTCCACACATCAAACACATATATGGTGCATATATGTATTCATGCAGGCAAAAACATTCAGACAGAGAAAATTAATGAAAAAAAGAAAAGGGTCTTAAAGGTAGGATACTGTTTGGAAATTAGTATTATCTTTTCTAGAAGAGGAAAAGCAGCTGGCACAGTAGCTCCAGGGTAATGGTGCTGGCTGTACAGGTCTGACAAAGTAAGTTCCATCCCTGGGACTCTCTCAAAGGAAAAGGGAGGGAACCAGCCTCACGAAGTTCACTTCTGAGTGCTACATGTGATGAGTGGTGTACATGCGTGCGTGGTCACATACACAATATTAATAAATAATGTTATCAAGAAGAGGAGAAGAAGCCGGACAGTGGTGGCACATGCCTTTAATCCCAGCACTTGGGAAGAAGAGGCAGGTGGATTCTGAGTTCGAGGCCAGCCTGGTCTACAAAGTGAGTTCCAGGACAACCAGGGCTATGCAGAGAAACCCTGTCTCAAAAAACCAAAAAGAAAAAAAGAAAAGAAAAAGAAGCTAGAGATGAACATCATTCACCCCAGGAAATGACATTGGAGTGAGAAGAGCAGAGGCAAGCAAAGGAAAATGGGAGAGAGGGAGGGAGGGAAGAAAGAGAGGGGGGAGAGAGGGAGAGGGAGGACAGGGGAGAGGGAGAGGGAGGGAGGGGGAGAGAGAGAGAGAGAGAAAGAGAGAGAGAGGGGGAAGGAAGGAAGGAAGGAAGGAAGGAAGAAAGAAAGAAAGAAAGAAAGAAAGAAAGAAAGAAAGAAAGAAAGAAAGAAAGAGAGAGAGAGAGAGAGAGATTGACTTAGTTCCTGGGTTTCTAGCCTACAAAGGAAATGGTTGGGGATGGACAGAATTGATATCTGAAGATTTCAAAAGGCACCCCCTTTAATTAATTACTTAACCCATTTTTGTTTTTTGATTCAAGATTCTACATAACTCCTATGTAGCCCAGGCTGGCCTCAAAGTCATGGTTTCCCTGACTTTCTAATGCCAAGGTTACAGAATTGCTACCACACCCAACACATCAACAGATGTTTTGTTGAAAGTCCAGATAGTAAATGACTTATAAGCTTCGTGGGTCTAATCTTCTCAGAAACCAAAAACTTTGCCACTTCAGCACAAAACCAGCCATCAACCATACATAAGCATGTGCACACAACTGTGTTCTAATAAAACTTTATTTACATAAACAAGTAGCCAACCCCTAACAAATTGCGTCACTATTACCTCAAATGGCTTTGTTTTTCCAGTACCATAGGTTTAGCACAAGTTTTTTTTTTTAAAAAAAAAATACACATCCTGAGGCAGCTCTTGTCTTTTTGCCAGACCTTTTTGCACGGCCAGATTATATTTCTCATCCCTACCCACCGGAACACATGCAAGTCAAAGTGAGTGACCCTGGGAAGCCAGGAAGCCAGGGTGGGCTATTCTTGGTCACCTTTGCCACCATGCTTACCTGTCGCCATGGCCTTAATCTCTTCGAGGACAGGAGTTACTTTGGGTTTTAGTTGGTCCTTTATTCTGCCTCCCAGCACGGAGCCGATGCCTGGATTCAAAGCAAAGGCGTTCATGAGGCCAGGGCTGCTTCTCCTTCAGCTCTCACGAGCTCTCCTCACACCCCAGGAGTCTACCACTGTCTCCAGCTCTGCATCTCCACTGGGATTTCTCCACTGCAATCCCACTTACATTTGGGAGCAGGTACTGCTTGCTGGGGGTAAACTGTCCTGTGCACTGCAGGATGGGAGAAGCAGCCTCTGCCTTGGCCCACAGATATCAGTACCACTGCCCCTCCCCACTCCTTCCCATAAATGCTGACAAATGTCACCTGGTTCGTGAACTCAAACGAGAGGTGGCCCAGCAAAGAATGGTGCCAGACTGTTTCTAAAGCCCATTTAATGAGGCTTTAGCAAGGCTGAACATCCTCTTCTGCATGAAAAACGACGAAAGGAAAGGCTTGGCAATAAACAACATAAAATTGTGTTTGTTTGGTTGTTATTGTTGCTGCTGCTGTTATTATTATTATTATTACTAGTACTATTACTAGTACTATTATTATTTGAGGCAGTGCTTCTTTGCGTAGCCCTGGCTGTCCTGGAACTAACTCTGTATAGTAGGCTGGCCTTGAACTCACAAAGATATATCTGACTCTCCCTTTCAAGTTCTGGGATTAAAGGTGTACACCACCACTACCTGGCCCTGCAAAGTAAAATTTTAAAACAGAAACCTAAGTCCCTATGCTTGTGAAACTGAAGTTAAACATTGAGTGCCTTTTTTATGCGGATGAGTGTTTGCCTGTGTATATGTCTGGGTACCACATGTATGCCTGCTATCCTTGAGGAAAGCAGAAGGCATTGGATATCCTAGAACTGAAGTTATAGATGGTTGTGAGCCTCCATGTGGGTACTGAGAAAAAAAACATAGGTTCTCTACAAGAGCAACAAGATCTATGCACCACAAAGCCATCTCTCTCGTCCCTAAAAGTTGGATTTGAACCATCCAATGTCCAGTGGTAAACACACAGTAGTTCTACAGCTCGTCCCGTCTTCCTCCTACCTTTAGTTGCTTCCTCTTTTGGTCTGTGCTTTATAGGAGGGAGGCAGCTAAGGCATCTTCTGAGCCTTAACAACAAAAGTGCAAACCATCTTTTATTGCTACTCACCATCCAGGTCTGAGAATGCCTTGTTCTTGGTGTTGGTGTACTGCTCCACTACATAGTCAATTTGCTGGAAAAGAAAGTTACATGGCATCTGCCCTTTGAGGTGCAAAGTCATTATACAAAGATAGCATTTAAGACTTAAGATTAAAATATATATATATTAACTCTGAGCACTTTGAAAAAGAAATAGCTAAGAGGTGGTGAACGCTCATCTGGTACTCCCACGTTTTACCGCCTATTACAAACTTATCTCTTGTGCTTACTTATTATAAACTTACTAGCTGTGGCCATGTCTTATGTCTCACGGTTCTGTGGACCAGCTAGACGGCTCATGGTGAGGACTGAATGCATGATCAGAGGTGGGTCTGTCTCTCTCCATACGTTCTTGCATCTTCTTAGTGACCAGCCTGGGTATCTTCCCAAGATATCCTTAGGATCACCATCAAGGAGAGGCTGATAGGTACTCGATGCAAGGCTCCTAGATGTTTCCGACTAGCCCAAGGTCATGTCCACTGTGCTCTTCTGGTCATAAACAGGTCACAGAGACAGCCCAGACTCAAGAAACAATGAACAAGAAGACCTTCTAAAGTTTTGATGCGTGAGTCCACGATATTGACTATTCCTGAGTGGTCTTAAGGAGTACTTATCTTCTTATCTATGGTGGCCTGCTTCTCTGCGAGGCTGGGTTAACATTCTTCTAGGGTTGCCAACCTTCCCAGGGAACACAACTCAGAGTTTAAATTTTCATTTCCCTGATTACCAGACGTGAAACGTCTTGTTCTGTTTGGAGACAGCTATATTCTGTCTGTCAGTTGCCTGTTCAATTATCTGTAAAACTTCTGTTTGTTAGAGGTCTTCGCATATGTCCAACCAGGTTAAGTTTCCCCAAAGCCCGAGGAATTTACTCTCTTTATAAAAGGATGAGAGACAGCCTAGTATTCAGGGGCACTGTTGTTACTTTTGGCATTGGGGGGGGGCGGGGGGGTTCTGTGGAATCTTTAAGATGTCACATGACAAGCATGAGCTTTTGTTTACATGGTGGGAGAAAGGTAGTTCTACCAGTGCGACCTGCAAAGCCAGGCAGGGTTAAGCTCTCTATTCTCCCCCTCCCAAATGCCTCTGCCTTTTACTTCCAGCTTCTTGACACACTTGATGCACAGCATTTTAAGGACAGAGTCAACTCAGAAGGCCACACCTTGTTCAAGGATCCATGGTTTTGGGGAGACTCCCCACCAATGCCAATACCCATGAGCTTCACACGCTTAGGCCGGTTCCTGCTCAGGTACTTTCCAAGTCATATTCTGTATCGGCGATACATCAACACACTCCTCGGATGAGGACAAAACAGGCTTGCCCATCACTGCCTTCAGCCATTCTGTTTGCTGTCTTCCAAAGTGACATGGTGTGTGCGTGTGTGTGTGTGTGTGTGTGTGTGTGTGTGTGTGTGTGTGTGTTAGAGAGATGTGTGTGTATGTATGTGTGTGTGTGAGAGAGAGAGAAGAAAGTCCTTCCTAAATAGACTGACACACCTACACAGATAATAATAATCAGGTGTGCATAAAGCTAGTGAATTCTATCTTAATAGTAGCTATGTAAATGATAAGGGGTTAACTATACGCACCAAACAAAGGCAAGAGCATCCATCCAACAATGTCAACAACAACAAACAAACAAAAAACAAAGCAACCCACAGTGAGACACTTAAAATTGTTAGGTACTTGTATATGTGCAGTGATTTTTGTTATGCCTAAATAAAATAGAGCAAAATAAGACACCTATATCTTAAAGCTATGGAAACCACATTTCCATGCTTTTTGAACTCTCTGGTTATGTTTCTTCATCTGCATCATTAAAGGGCAATGGCTTTCCACGTGGGTTCACTGACTTGTTAAAAGGCTTGGCTGTGCTGCTAAACGCACACACAGGTACTCAGAGCAGCTCACACAAAGCGCCATGGAATGCGCAGGCTGTAGGTTTTTACCTTTGGTGTTTCAGTCAGGAGTGTTTGAAAGTCTCTGAAATTGCTCTTTGCCAGTTTCTGGGTCCCTTTGATCCGAGTCCTGGTCTGCTGGTTAGCCACAAAGCCATATATAATGCCAAGGCTGTAGGGAAAGAGAAAAGTGTTGGCTAGGATCCAATATCCTCAGCAGCACAGGAGCCGACGAACGGCCACCTCCACCACCTTCCACTACAACCTACCTACTAAGACCACCATTGCACACCACCAAAACACAAAACAGGACTAAGGCTCTGAAGACACATCTCTGTTTAGGATGGAGTACTGTGTTATGGCTCTCATAAATGAACAGTGTTCACAACAAATGCTGGAAGGACAGTGACAAAGGCATAGGCTGTGTTAGGTGTTTGAGTGTGTGTTTGTGTGTGTGTGTGTCTGTGTGTATGTGCTCACACATACATGCATGCACCTTGTGGGTATATCCTCTTACACCCACACAAACATTATCACGCACCTTAGCTACCGTCATAGAAGAGGGAAATAACAAAATGGGAAGAGGGACTTGGGATGTCTGGTGTTTCTTCATTTAATTGTTAGTTTCTGTGTTGTCCAGATTGAAAAGAAATAAGGTATTTCAGCATTAAAGCACTGTGGGAAGACTTAATGTCATTTCCCTTTTGCTGGGGTAAAATACACCCACAGCGATTTCCTCCCACATGACACCAGGCTATGTCAAGATGACAACTTGAAGTGAACACACCACACATATGAAGTACAAAATCCACCCAAACGGTGGTGCTAGAAATGTCCTGGTTCTCTTGCTGAGGGTTGTATTTTCCTCAGGGAAATTCTTGAATATGTACTTATGAAGAAAATACTTTTCTCTACATAAAATACACATCATAAGGGATTCCAAACGCCTTCACATAGTCACCTTGCAGGAAAGACTAGCCTATGTGGAAATTAAAACCTTCTTCCTCACTTATCTCAAAAGACTGAATTTAAGGGTACTAAAAGCGCTTGTGCTCATTAGCCACTATCAATCTCTTGGTTTGAGTTATACAAATTGGTTCATTTGTTGAGGGCCTCTGAACCTTAGAATTTTATCGGCTGCAGGAGTAAAGGCTCAGCCAGGCATGGTAGCACACACCCATTATCCCGACACTTGGAAGAGCAAAGTGAGAAGACCTCAGAGCTCCGGACTAACCTGAGCTGCACAAAGAGACCTTGTCTCAAAATTAAAACAAACCCCTCAAGGCAGGGGAGCTAAAACCCAAACTACTTTTCAATCTGACCACTAGAGGGCAGCAAGGAATTAATAAATAGCACAACCCGTTTTACCCACAGACAGAAAAGACCAAAACTGTTATTTTTGTATCCAGTGTACAATGTGCATATGCTTTAAGAACAGGTTAGCAAGTACCAAATAAATCCTGGGGAAACAACATGGAACAGCCTATCAAGTTACCAAGCAATCTCCGTACCAGTGGGATAACAGGCATCCTGCCTTTTTGCATTGAAAAAATCCCATGTCACCAAAAACAAAACAACAACAAAAAAACCCAAACAAACAAACAAATGAACAACAACAACAACAAAATCCAAGTCCCAGGACATATATTCACTCTGTTTAAGAGTACTGCTCCATGGGGCTGGAGAGATGGCTCAACAGGAAGAAAGTTTTCACAACTGTTCTTCCAGAGAACCCAAGTTTAGTTCATAGCACCTGAGGGGCTGCTTACAACCAACTGTATTGCCAGCTTTGGGGCAGCCAATGCCTCTGGCTTTCAAGGGCATCCACATTCCAGTGCTCATATCCCCCCCTCCCCCCCAGACACATACACACATGGACACATAATCACAGATACACACATATAAACAAATAATCACACATAGCCACAGACACAGACACATAGTAAAAAAAAAAAAAATTCTAAACAAATAAAAAGTACTGTTGCATCTGGAGGAGTGCTTAGTTCGTATGTGGTTTCTCGTTCTTAAAACTTGTCTTCCTGTGACAATAATACACAGTTCCTCTCGGGCTGCCAGTGACACTAACATGCCTATGTGGCACATGACATTGAACAGTACTTAACTCAGCCTAGTGAGCTATGGTGGAATTAGGAGAGCCAGAACATGTGACTTGGACCTGGTTCCTCATCCCCACTCCGCCTCCCACCACCTCCCCACTCCCCATCCCCCCACTTCACCCCCCAGCCCCCAGCCCCACTAACTCCGTGAAGACCTTTCTTTCTATCTGAGCTTCAGCCAGCTTGGAGCCAGGGCAGCTTGGAGCTGATATTATAAACCAGCTGGAATCCACCCTAGGATGTATAAACACTGCTCATATTGCAAAGGAGAAGGGCTTGGGGGATGTCCACAAATTCCCTGGGAACTTGTTTATTCTAAAGCTTGAGTCCCATCTTAGTGCAACCTCAGAAAATGAAGACAAAACGTCCTGTACCCTTTGAACTGCCATATGACCCACTACTCTCTGTCCTACACTTATGAAGCAGACAGTGTACCTCAGTTATATTCATTACTGGTGAGCAAGACACCCTAATCCTAAGCTAGGTTAGTGACTCGATGATTTTAGAGTTATGTGCAAGGCACACATGCACACACACACACACACACACACAAACAAGAACTGAAACCTGGTAATATACCAGGGTCTTTATTTAACTAAGCCAGGTTCAAATATTTGGGTTGTGACAAGTTAGAATCACCCCTAAGTAGAGCTGGTATCCACCCTGGGGAATCAGACTTTCTCTCCCTGCATGCTACAAATGATCTCAGTCATTCCTTCTACCAAGCAACAGACCCATTTGGTCATGGAATAAGTCAAAGTGGACCAGGAAGTTCACCACTTCCTATTGACCTTTTCCTGTCCATCCCCATGAAAGGAGCTCCGCCACAGGAATCTGTGATGTCGTGTGTCGCAATGCCTGCCGAGGTTTACTCTTAGTTATACCTAAGTTCAATGCCCCTAAAAGGAGGTCGTAACCTCCTCCCCGTCAACTTTGCCTTATGTGGCCTGTCCTCATTCCTGAACGCTTGAAGGTTTGTTCTAAACTTGATCTGCTGACACTTGCTGTGTGCTCAGCGTAGATGTCAGAAACTGCCCTTGTCCTTTATTCTATATGACTTTACTCACAAGAAAGTCACTCAGATCAACGAACTGCCGTACAACCTTTCAGAAAATATCCTTTCCAAACCTTTCAACTGTCAAGAACGCAGTTCTAGAAAGCCCGGCTAGAGACGATCAAAATCATGCTATCAATAACTTTAACAACAACAACAACAACAACAACAACAAAGTCTGTGCTAAACAGAGTTCTGCAAATGATCTCAACAACTTTCCAAGCAAATTTCCAGTGTAAATGTTTATGTTTGGGTTAAAAAAATGACAACTCCAAGGGCTGGGAAGACTGCTTGGCAGTTAGCAAGGATGCCTTTCCAGAGGACCCAGGTTCAAATCCCAACACCCACATGGTCACTCTGTGATTCCAGTTCCTGAGGATATGGCCTTTGCAGGCATCAGGCATGCACAAAATGCAGACACATGAATATAAAACACCCAACGGTGAGAACAACAACAACAACAATGTTTAAAATAACAAGTTCAAAAGCCCTCATGGTCAGAAAGAAAGAGAGGAAACAGGGTGGCCTGAGACCTGGAAGATGGCAGGTGGCTGGCAGAACATTTTCTCTGTAGTTCTCCAAAGTAACGCCGCAAAGGAACTTCCCAGCAAACACCTGTAAACTGAGTTCTTACATAAACCTCCCAATGAGCAAATACTAGCAACTGATAAAGACTTTACTGTGTTGACCAATGCTAGTTTCTAGTTATGAGCTCTAACTTAAACCTTTCATTTAAACTAAATAGAGAATGAATGCCTCTATTTGCCATCGAGCTAGACACTCGCTGTTATTCATTGTACTTTAAAGCAAATATTAGAGCCACATAAATTATTTTTTCTTCATTGTAACAGATACCAGTCAATGCCTAGGGCATGAAGACACTGAGAAAAGAATGACCCAAGGCAAACAAGCCATAAAACATCAATGCATGCCCCGTCAGTGGAACCAGATGTAACTCTCCTTAAACTACCAAATAGGTGCTTTGGTGAGGTAGAGTAAAATGTCTTCAGATTCTGCGCAGAAGACAGGAACTTTTATTCCTAGGATAAATGGCATTATGAATTGTTTGTATACTGTGGAAAATAATCTCACACACTTACAAATATAGACTTAAGAGCTTTTAAAGAGGGAGGGGGAGGGCAGATGTGGGATGGGGTGGTGGTGGAAGTGGGATATCATTTGAGATGTAAACAAATGGAATGATTAATAATAATATATAAATAAATTTATAAAAGAAAATATATGTATATACAAACACATATATGCATGTAACAACAAGTAATGAAAAAAAAGGTATGAATTTGAAAGAGAGAAAGAAGGGGTAAATGAGAGGGTTTAGAGGGAAGAAAGGTGAGAAGTAAGATTATGTCAAAAATTAAAAAAAATTTTTTTAAATAAAAAAAAGAGCTTTATAGGCCAAATCTTTAGAAAATGAAGCAATTTTTTCCCCGTCTACAGCCTTCATGAAATTGGCCAGTGAAAAGCCAAACAGATGCTTTTAGCGAGCAGTCACGGAGCTCTTCCTTCTTAAAAGTTACTTATTGAAATTTTAAACAGCCAGATCTCTTGTTCCCATTAACAAAGACTCAAGATACTCTGGCGGGATACATTCTGATCTGTTTTCTTGAGATGCTCTGCCCTCCAAACCAGGGGGTGGTCCGCACATCCTATGCTTAGATAAATGTAGAAGCTTTAGTTCTCCAGGGTAATTGTTACCAAAGCTGACTTCCGATGCTCTCCAGAAACTTCCCAAAACTCAAGGCATGGATGGGTTTAGGCTATTCTTTTCTTTCTAGATTCATCTTTACCTTTATTTGCGTGCATGGTTGTGTGTCTGTGTATGGGTGCATGCAATTGAGTCCAGTGCTCACAGAGTCCGGGAAAGAGTGTTGGGTCCCTGGGGCTAGAGTTACAAGTGGTTGGGAGCTGCCCAGGGAGTGCTTGGACTGCACTTGTGTCCCCTGCAAGAGCAGCAAGCCCTCTAAAACACTAAGCTGTCTTCTCAGCCTTCTTTTCTCTTACATAGCCTTTGGGACACTGACAAATGTAGTTGTTGACAAGTGTGAAGACAAGTTCTTTTTTTTTTTTTTTCTTTCTGAGGAAGTTACATCTGCTGACCCAGCCAAAGGAGTGGGAATGCAATCCTCTGCAGACAGACAGAAGGCAGAACCATGTGGCCAGGTCCCAAGGTTCTCTCTCACATTCTAGAGCTGCCTTTAGGGAAAGCTCAAAGGCAGCGTGACCTCCTAACCTCCTGATTTGAGCCTAGTTCTTAAAGTCTAGGGTATGTAGATGAAAAACATACAAGTCAAATCTGTGGGCGAAGGAAACCCGCATCTCCAGCTTCCTGGAAACACTAGGGAACCCCTGTAGAGTCTGAAGGGTCTTTAGGCTATAACTCGCATTCCTTTGCTAACTTGCCCTCCCCCTTCCCATACTGCCCTGCTGAGTCTAGTCATTCCTGAGAAGGCTTCAAAGGGAAGTAGGGAGAGAGACAGACACTTCAGGAATTACCAGGGAAAGAAGAGATTTGAATTGTTTGCGACAGACAGAGCAGAAAGGTCAGAGATGGAGAACATATGTCCACACTTTGAGTTCAAGTGAGAAAGGAACGAATAAGCAGAAGTGCAGGAAGTTAAGGGCACACGAATCCGGGTCCTGTGTGTGCACATACTAACTAATACTTGGTTAATACTAACTAATACTTGGTTAATGTTTATACTTCTATTATTTTCAGGTAAGCCCTGTCTTTGATCCAGCTGTCACTTCTCTGGGACAAGAGGCACTGAATTGCTTTTGTTGGTGATGGGGAGTCTTTGTTGGTCACGTTTATATCAATACAATAGGTAACCCAGGCCTGCACTAGTAACTCAGGGGTCAAGCAGCTGAGCACCGTCCAGCTCCCCAGAGACCTTCACTTTCTTTACCAGGGACAGCCATTGGCTTCGTCAGTCACTGCACATAATTTTTTTTTTTGGTCAAATATTAAAAGGTGTTTTTCCAAGTGTGGTGGCACATGCCTTTGATCCCAGCACTTTGGAGGCAGAGGCAGGTGGATTTCTGTGAGTTTGAGACCAGCCTGTTCTACAGAGTGAGTTGCAGAATAGCCAGGCTATGTAGAGAAACACTGTCTCAAAGGCAAACAAATGAACAAAGTGTGCTCCCTTTATTGCTTTATCAGATCTGCACATTTCTTTTTCTTGTCATCTTTCTTGGAGGTAGCTCTAGATCGGTGGAATCTTTGGTAGGTATATCTATAAGCCATGCGTCCTGGTCAAGCCTTTAATAATGACCCCCCACTTAAGCACTTCCTCTGGGTTTGGACCCAGAACTTCAATTGTAGGACTTAACTTTGCTTTGTGCTTAAAGTCCCAATTAGTATGGTTAGACTTAAACCATCTTGCAGCTGCTGAGCCAGTGTGGTGGTTTCAGAAAGCAGAGTAGAGGGCTCACCGCTGAGCCTTGTCGTGACTGTAGCCATCAGGTTCAGCACTGTGCACATGACACTTCATTTCTTTTAGTGTAGGAAATGCTCACTGAGGTCAGGCAAGATGGCTCAGTGGGTAAAGGGACTTACTGCCAAGCTTAATGATCAGAGTTCAATCCCCAGATCAGGCATGATGAAGTTAGAGAAGAGACCCTTTCAGGAGTTGCCCCCTGACCTCACTATGTATGCACTCTGTATGTATCTATGTATCCTACCCAACCCTTGGGAGCAAGCACATTTGCCACACACACAATAAATTAAAATAATTATAAAAAAATCTAAAAAGGCATAAGCATAGGAGAGCTGTGTCACAATAAGGGGGGCTCTTGGGGGACAGTCTTCAGCTGGGAAATAGATGTAGCTCCTACAAAACAGCACCGTCTTACAGGCATGCATGTTTCTGATCTGCCATCAGCTGGAAACTTTTATCAACAGCGGGAATTACACATGAATATCCTTGGCTTATGAAGGAATTCTCTAGACTTCACAAGCCGGGGCAAATGGCACACTCAAGAAGAGCAGGTATCAAAATGACTAGGAAGTTCTTTATGTTCAACAATCTTTACAAATTCACAGAGGTCATGGATTCAACTAGCGAACAGAGGCTCTCCTTCCTGCTTCTGCTCAAGCTGTGAGCCTCCACAGAGGTGTCAGAGGAAGGAGGTAAACGCTTTCAGCCATTAAGTTTGCCTGGGGATGGAGACCTGGCTCAGTGGGTAAAAGGGCTTGCCACATAAGCGGAAAGACTTGAACTCAAATCCTAGGACCTTTGTGGCAAACATCTGTAACCTCAGCATGCCTACTGGGCATGGGAGGAGAGGACAAGAGAATCCCTGGAAGCTTGAAGCAGCTAACCTAGAGTTCTCTCAGGGAAAAAAAAACCCAAAGAGGCCTTGCCTTAAGAAACGGGGAAGATGAGGAGTTACTGCCAAGGTTGTCCTGTGACCTCATAGAAGCCATGGCATATGCATACCTGAATTCACACATTCCTGTGTTCCTGGGGGGGGGGGGGGGGCGCATGCACGCGCGCACACACACACACACACACACACACACACACATACACACAACTTATCAGGACATCTACAAGAGGAAAAACTGCCAAAAGGACCTCTCAGGGAGTAAGACAGGACAACTTCCAGACTATGCTATTATTTAGTTGACAGTGGCACCCTTGTGAGTCACTTCCACTGTCCCTTTCTGTTTTGTTTCACTTTAGCTGGGTGTGCTGGGGCATGCCTCTTATCCCAGGACTTGGAAATCAAAATAGGCACACTATTAGATGGCACACTATTAGATGTTCAGGTCCAGCCAGGACTTTTGCAGTCCTTACTAAGTTCAAGGTCAACCGATACTCTATAGTGGGATACTGTCTCCAAAAAAAAAGAGGCTGGGTGTAGTGATACATGCCTTTAATTCCAACACTTTGGGAGGCAGATACAGCTGGATCTCTGCGAGTTCAAGACCAGACTGGTGTGTGTGTGTGTATATATATATATGTGTGTGTGTGTGTGTGTGTGTGTGTGTGTGTGTGTGTGTGTATGTATATAGTGAGTTCCAGGATAGCCAAGTCTACATTGTGAACTCTGGACAGAAGAAAAATGAAAGAAGAAGAAAGATGCAGGAGGAGGGAGGAAAAAAGAAGAAAGACAAAAGAAGAAAGGAGAGGAGGAGGAGGAAGAAATAAAACAAACTCATGGATAAAAGCAGACATCCCCCAATCTCCCTGCAACACCCTAATGGCAGCTGCCTGCGGTTGGAGACTTGACTTGCCTCATGAGCAGACAAATCACCAGGAGGGAGAGGCCCAAGCACTTCCTCCTGCATGGCGCATTCTGCTTCTGCCGCTGGTGCATCTCTCCGCCGCATTTGTTGCAGCAACGGCACATACAAAAGAAGCAGCCCACCAGAGGCATGAGGATAATGAACAGCAGTCCCAGGATGGCGCAGATAAGGACTCCGATCTCATAGAGGGCAATCTGCAACGCAAAGGAAAAGCACAGCATATGTCACGTCACACAAAACAGGAAGAAGATTCCACAGGTGGTAGCTATTGTGAGGACCCCAGTATGCACTCAGTTAAGGACTTTTCCATTTAGAAACTCTCTGTTGAAGAAAGTAGAGTCCTGAATTACCAGAATGCTGGCCAAGAGTTTCATATTCCTTTCAATTACCTGGAAGTTACCCTAAGAGCAAGGTCAAGTGGGAAATGGTTTACTTTCAATTCCAAGGGCATTTTGTTTTCCAGATGGCTTAAAAAAAAAAAAAAAAGCTCTGCATAGAGAGTCGTACATACACAGGGTGCTTTACACCAGGGAGACAGAACAGAACAAGTAGAGATTAGGAAAGATTTGAACCATGTTGGATGGGATTGATTAGTGACAAACTCCATGTTTCTAAAAGTATCTCAATGTTGAACAAAGTATAGACATTCTGAGTGACTCAAGCACAAGGCCTTTACCTTTTCCACACAGACACTGGGAATAACAGTATGGCTCTCATCAGGTCATTGTGAGAAGGAGAGATAACGAATGCTTAAAGAGGGAGCACCTAGGCAATCACCAGGCAAGTGAAGCTTTCTCTGCCGTCCAAGAGGCAGACCTGGTGACTACGGGGGCTTGGCATTGGCAGCCGGTGTCCACACTGGTCCTGAGCTCCCAGGATCCAGCCCAACTCCCACATACAATCATTAGATAGACCTTAACTCTTTTCACTCTCCCTGCTAGCTTGGTCCTGGATCAATCAATGCCCTGGAGGATGAAATAACCTTTCATTCCAGTCTGTGCACAGAGTGACTTGCATTTCTCTTGTTTGGATGCTCACTCCCTGATGCTTTCTTTTGTTTTTGAGACAAACTTCCCTGAATCCCAGGCTGGTCTCAGTAGTAAAAAATGATCCCCTTGCCTCCACCTCTTGGATGCTTCAATCACGGGATGTGTGTCTCCATGCCTAGCTTATGTGGTACTGAGGATGGAACTCAGAAATTCGTGAAAGCTAAGCAAGTACTCTACCAACTAGAATGGCAGAAAACTCACAGGATGGCATTTGATGATTCGTGAACAAACAAGATAGCAGTGTAGGAGGTAGGTGCTAAAATGAAGGGTCGGACAAGATATGAGCCTTGCTCCTTTAGGTGTGCACTGAGACCTGACCTCACATCCAATTTCCTGTTTAGCCAACTCACTTTATCTTTTCATAGTTGAATGATGTCTGGTTTTTTTTTTCTCATTACTATGAGTGAGGCAATCAAAAAAAGTACTCAAGGCCTCCACTCCCTGGAGCCTGTCTACAGTGGAATATGGCAGTGACAAAATCAGCTGAAGAAAAGAGTGAATTCTGTCCCTGAAATCTGCAGAGCTAAAAAGCATCTCCTGACACAGGGATGTGATTGTGTGTGTGCCCTCTGGCCACCTGTCATCATTAGCAGCCACCCACCAGTGTGTGATCCCCTACCCTATTATCTCTGTCATCACTCCTGAATGTCCACCAGAATGAACTTGGTGGCAATCCTGCCATCCTCCCAGCTAGCTGGCTCTCCTCAGCTGCCTGCCTTGCAAGGTACCTGTCTCTTGGTTTAAATGGCCTGATGTACAGACAGCAGCCCTACTGGGTGGACAACCCTGCTAGAGGTGATGATGCCTTGGCAGAGAACACTAAAACTGAAATCAGCTACATCCTTCTAGGAGAGCCTAGTTCCCACTAGGAAAATAGCCATTAATATGATGAGCTTCATAGGCATCAGGGATGAGCTGTCATGGCATCAGGGATGAACTGTTCAAAGCAAAAGCAACTGCTTAGAGTCAATGATCAATTGATAGCAATTAGCTATAGACAATTGCTCATGTATGAATCAGGGTGCAGCTGACACTTGGATACTCTTCATTTCAATATTAAAGTTAAAATGCTAAAAAAAAGGCTAAGTTCATCAGTGTGTGTGTGTGTGTGTGTGTGTGTGTGTGTGTGTGTAGCCTCTTTCTCCTATCCATGAACACCTGCTATTTACTGACTCTTTAGCACTTCCTTGAGAAGTAATATCATTGGCCAACTAAGAAACCAACCCATACACTCTAAATTCTCACATACTTACAGATTTGCTCCCATTTCTCAGCAAACAAAATTATTTAATAATTTAAAGGAGTTTTAAATATTTTCAGAACCACAGGAAGCAATAAACTCAAATCCAGAAAAGAAGATGTATTAAAATGTTTATAGTGCATCAGTTTTAGCTTCAACAACAACAAGAGTTTATAAGTTCTATACAACCTTCCCAATTTTATCAATTAGGTATCAGTCAGGGTCATGAATGAGGTTGTATGATTTCCTTCCTCTTTCTCCTACCCTGCCCTAGAGCAGAACTGATCTTAGGGCCTCACACACCACAGAGATGATACAGACAAAACAAACTGAAACACCATCACAGTGGAATCACCGGGGAAGAACAGAAAGTACCAACAGAGACAGCACTAGCCATTGACCTAAGACGAACAATGACACAGAACAGAGAGCAAGCGCACAGTTTACCTTCAGAGCCAAGACTATGATTTCTGGCTGTAGAAATCAAAGCAGTTGAGGAGTTTGTGTGTAGCAGAGGCAGCATGCATCGAAATAAAACAGAAAAGTCACATGAGTCATTCACCATAACCGAAGTCCACATGGTAAAATAACATGGTGGGGATCCACATGAGAACAGGATAGAGATTCTTGAGTGCATATGGAGAACCAGTATTTCAGAGTCAAGTTCCGCAATTCAAGTTTGGGTTTTTGAAAGGTTCAAAGTCAGCATGATCATCAGTTAGGGAAAAAGCAATCACAGGGCAGTTACAGATGTTAACATGCTTGCTATATGATCTTCATGAAGCAGTAACAAGGGCTGCCTCTAGTCCAAGAATCAAAGACAACTCTTCTAAAGTGCGCCCTCTAGGATGAAATCTGGAAATGTCCTTCCCTTGTTTAACAGCTTCCAATGAAGTTCCACCATTTCTAATGCAAGCTTCCCAGCATGGAGCTTCACTAGCCAATCTGGGCTTCACCTCCTCATTTTTCTTGGCCATTCTAAGTTGGTTGTTGTCGTTCTGGCAAATCATTTTCTCTTTTCCCTCCTCACCCTGACTTCCCAGGTTGCCTCCCTATCATCCATCACTCATCCATGCTCATTCATCACTCATTGGAGGAAACTCAAGTCTTAGAAGAGATGCTGCCTCCTCCAGAAAGTCTAGGCATTGTATGTCTTCTTTCATATGACCCAGTGTCCCTGAACTTGCCGTTAGAGGTATCGTTCTCACTTAGAAGACCTGGCTACCATATTGCCATCTCCTGTTATACCAACTCCAAGACAGCAAGCCCCACATGCAATACTTACCCAAACAAAACTAAGTCAACTGATGTGCTAATGGCATAAAAGCCACAACCTAAGACCAGAGATTCCTCAGCATGGTCCAGAGATGGAGACCAGTCAGTCAGTCAGTCAGTCAGTCAGGAAAATGAACCAAACCATAAGGAGGAAAGGAAAATAAAGCAGCTCTTAGTGCATTTTTCTTTTCTTCTCTCTTTCTTCCTTCATTCTTTCCTTCCTTCCTTCCTTCCTTCCTTCCTTCCTTCCTTCCTTCCTTCCTTCCTTCCTTTTATGTATGTGAGTACACTGTAGTTGTACAGATGGTTGTAAGCCTTCATGTGGTTGTTGGGAATTGAATTTTAGGACCTCTGCTCACTCCGGTCAACCCTGCTCACTCTGGTCAGCCCCCTCGCTCAGTCCTTGCTTGCTTATTATTATATATAAGTACACTGTAGTTGACTTCAACGCACCAGAAGAGGGCATCAGATCTCATTATGGGTAGTTGTAAGCCACCATGTGGTTGCTGGGGTTTGAACTCAGGACCTTTGGAAGAGCAGTCAGTGCTCTTACCCACTGAGCCATTTCTCCACTCATGCTATAGTTGTTTCTAAATGCCCTCTGGAGCAAAATAAACTGAGGTGCCTGTGTCATTCTCCATGTCGCCGTCTTGAAGTTGTCTGGTTTGGACATTTGAAAGTGTGCAAACTGTTTCTTACCTGGGACAGATCCTCAAACCCCTGAAAGAACAATGCTTGTGATTCTAATAATTTTTAACCAAAACACTGAAAATGTTGAGAGTTGGGGACATTTCCGATATACATGTCCACAAGGGTCACCTTGACAATCCTTATTCTGTCTTACTGGGTGAGCCCACAAGCTTGATACCACTCACAACCTTGACTCCCACATCTACCAACCCTGAGGACCTCCCAGTGTAACTAATTTCTGGCTCCTGTTCCCTTACAGTACATGAGTCCAGGTCTGAAGAAGGCCAGGTATCTGTATTTTAAGAGAGCTCTCATGTGAAGATTACAACTGAGTAATTTGGGGAAATCTGTCCTCAGTTGGTATTGTGGCTGGTCATACTGGATTAGAAAGGTCACTGTGATGGTTTGTACATGCTTGACTCAGGGAGTAGTATTATGTGGAGGTGTGGCCTTGTTGGAGTAGGTGTATCATCGTGGGCATGGGTTTTAAGACTCTCGCATCCTAGCTGTCTGGAAGCCAGTATTCTTTCAGCAGCCTTCATATAAAGATGTAGAACTCTCAGCTCCTCCTGCACCCTGCCTGCCTGGATGCTGTCATAGTCCTGCCTTGAGGATAATGGACTGAACTTCTTAACCAGTAAGCTAGCCCCAATTAAATGTTGTCATTTATAAGACTTGCCTTCGTTGTGGTGTCTGTTCACAGCAGTAAAACCCTAACTAAGACGGTCACTCTACTGATAAGCCATAAGAAACATCTAATTCCTTTGTAATTTCTCCAACCCAACAATCAGCCTTGCCTGGTGAATTTGACATGGTACCATAAACACCTCCGTGGACTTGGGTGAGAGAATTTTCACTGCTCTCTTTCTAAATGAGTTGTCACATGGGATAAATTTATGTCTGTGTTACACAGCAGTTACAATCGTGATTCTATACCTTGGTGTCCTATGATTCTCTATTCAGTTGCCTATTATAACCATTTAGGGATCTTCTAAAAATACCAGTAGCCAGCCCTGAAGAACAGTACCAAAGTCTTTAGGGAACATTTATAGTATTGCTACCAATGCCACGCTGAGTCTTGGAGAAGCAGAAAATATCCCTGATGAGGCTTTACAAAAACTAGAAAGGAAATGGCAGCCAGTGACATAACGGTCACTTTGCTATCAGTGCTTCATCATGTTTGGGATGAGCTGATGCTCGTGAAGGTTACAGGCCCAAGCCTATTGCAGACAGTAAAACCCAATAATTCCTGCAGTGTACTGTCTTCTAAGTACCCTCGAAGATCCCTGGGGTGTGCTGCTTTCCTCATGAAAAATGGGATGTGAATTCAGACGAGGGGTGTGCCTTCTCCCTCTGAAGAGGTGTCAAACAGGTCGTTGGGACCACTTCCAGGGCTCCCCCACCACCTTGGAGTCTCCAGACAGGGGTCCAAGTGAGGTGATGTTCCTGTTTCTACCCACACCCTGAAGAACCCTTGCTATCTGGGCTATCGGATTAGTCAGGCGTGCTAATGCTCTTCAGACACATGGAAAGCAACAGGTATTGTATTTCGCCCAGAGATGTGAGCCAATCTGGACGATGCTTTGGTGATATAAAGAAACGAGAGCACTGAAGGCGGATGAGTACTCTTTAGAGTCTTAGGAGGGTAGAGAGCAGGAGGTAATGTGGCTGGCTCCCTCTCCAACAGTCCTACTGTTGGCCCGGCTGCCAGATGAAATGGCTTCCCTCTTTGGCTTTTACAGTCATCCTTCTCCTGTGTCACCTATTACAAACTAAGGTGCTAACGGAGCTGATGATGTTTCTAATTCCAAGGTCTGGACTCATTAGACACTGGGGCAGTGGGCATTCACATTCAGACCTGTGCTGGCCATCTCTTTGTTCCCCTGGACACCATCCTCAGTGCAGAATAGGAAAGAGCGCTATGTCTTACTTACTTCACTGGGAGCTGAGGATATGACAGGCACGTTTCTCTGGTTTTTAACACCCTACATTCAACACGCAAAGATCTATGTGTTGTCAGGGTCTTCCACTCACAACTAACCAATGTCAACGGAACTAAAAGGAGCACATCAGCCGTGCCAGGTGGGCTGGGCAGAGATCAGCAAGCTCCTTTAAAGCTCTCTGAAAACCCTGACCACTCTCCTCCACTCACCTCCTGTTATCCAGCCTGGACCAACTGTTCAACTTTTCCACACCTGACCTCTACTCGCCTGGTCCCCAGCACGCCCAGAGCATCCCGTACCCACCCACCCCTGGTCCTCTCCACTTCTGCCAGAATCAGTACTAGTGATAAGCGCTTCTGCTCAAAGTGACCTCCTCTGTTCCTCAGTGTGCTGCTTCATGCCTATGGATTTTCTTATCACCCTTTGCCCTGGAGCCACAAGGTCCTGCCCCTGCTTGCCATGAACAACCTTGCTTATCTCTGTCATTCCTTTAATTCCAACCAAGTGTGCACTCCTAAGCAGGTGCACTACGAATCCAGCAGTGAGCGAAGATGGGAAGTTGTTGTGTAGCAAACTATTTTCGAAAACAACCTCTCTGTGGCTGGTTTTGGCTTCTAAGGATTCTCAAGCATTTCTGTCTAGAGAGTTTCCCTCCCTTAGCTAAAACAAACTAACAAACAAACAAACAAACAAACAAAATCTAGTATTTCTTTTCAGGAAATTTTAGAATGACACATAACTTGGGTCTCCTCAACAACCAATTTTGAAATTTCTGCTGCCACTAAAATGAGGTTTATAAAACACGACAGCATTCCCTAAAAATCCTCAGTCAAGCCGGGCATGGTGGCGCACGCCTTTAATCCCAGCACTTGGGAGGCAGAGGCAGGCGGATTTCTGAGTTCGAGGCCAGCCTGGTCTATAAAGTGAGTTCCAGGACAGCCAGGGCTACACAGAGAAACCCTGTCTCAAAAAGCCAAAAAAAAAAAAAAAAAAAAAAATCTCCTATTTGCTATTCTTAATAACAAAAACAAAAGCTTACCTCCTTGGAATCAACTGAGATGTCAAAGTTCTTGTTCTGTATGAGTTTTTTGATCAAATCTATAAAGAAAAAAAAAATCACAAAATAGAAAAATTATTTTTTCAGTAAAAGTATACAATACATATGCATCAGGTCTATTAGGTACTTACAAATTACTTC